>NC_057795.1:680088802-680346258 GCF_018294505.1 Triticum aestivum | reverse complement strand
TGATAAACTAGAGGCCCTTGATTTCGTATCCAACGGCTGGAAAATCTAATGACCGGAGATGAAAAAGTCAGTCGACTGACGTGTAGCCTCACCCCGCACGTACACATGCATGCACGCAAGACACGCACACATGTAGGCGTGCAACACTGACACGTACACACGCACGCATGCTGGCGTACAACACTAACACGTACACATGCACTCACGAACACACGCACGTACGCACCCATGCATGGAACACTGAAACGTACCCTTGCACGCATGCAACACTCGCACGCCTGCATGCACACAGCACACGATGCAAGACACATGCTCAACCTATACGTGCATGCACCTTTGTTAAGGACATGGATTGTTACAGGTATTAATCAATCTTATCTGTGATAAGCAGAACATTGATGTTTGTAGCGGTCTTTATGAATCACAATGTATCGAACAGGCTATCAACATAGTAGGCTTATCTACATGAAAAAGATGACATCACACTCAATGAACAATCATCGGTTTATGAAATGCCCGGTTCTGACCGCCCTGGCCCACCAAAGGTTCCTCTGTAGTGCGCTGCCTGCGTTGGGTCACTGACATGCAGGCCATGCACCCAAAGAGCCCACATGTCAGTGGAAGAATGGCGCGGTGTCCTAGGTCAGAGTCGAGGGCGCCACTCGCGGCACGCCCGGCTGAACACGCCTCCGTGCCGCATTCAAACGCCTCCATGAAACCCGCCCGTGTGGAAGCCGAGAAACCCACTCTGGACACACGTCCGTTCATGACCGGGCCGGCGTTAAACGCAACACCGGCCGAGCTCCTCCCGTCCGCCGTCTATTTAATCTCCTATTTAAACGAGGCCAAACTCCGGCCAAGAATCGCACACCTCCGCCGCTCCCCTATCTCCTCCACCATTTTGTCCACTCTTACAATGGCTTACGAAGAGTAGTTATTCCGCATCCAAGCCGGCTGGGTAGCCCGCCGGATACGAGCTATGCAGCTCGCTGATCCACCTCCCCCCCTCGCCCGATGGAGCTAGTTGCCGCCCCAAGTCAGCGCGCGGTTCATCAACTCACTGCTCTAGGCCAGCTCGACGAGGAGCGGCGCACGGGCGTCGTTGCTGCCGTCCACGCCGCCGCCTCGTACCGCGTCTCCCGTTTCTGTGGCCAGACTCCCATGCCGGCGGCCGCGCCATGCAAGCAGCGACAAAAGCTGGGTGCGCGGAGAGCGACGAGTCGGTGGCCCGCGCCTCCGCGTCCGCCACCATCATCGAGGAGAAGTAGAACACGGGAGGCCGCCGCCGCTTGGGTCCCATGAAGGCCACCACGGAGGAGACGCCGGCGTACACAGCAGGTGTCTTGCCGGATCCTTTTGTTGTGAGGACCTTCATCAACCCCGCATGGGCTCCACGGAAGAGGGGAATGTTAGGATGAACTCGAGCCGGTGCTGGCCATGGCGAAGTAGTGGCCGGTGATGAACTTGAACCGGTGCCGGCCACCATCATCTTCGGCACTAGCCAATGATATTAGTTGGGCAGTGGGGAAGCGAGCCGTCCTTTGCGCTGAAGCATATACCTCCGGGGCTCCCGGCAATCCGGTGATCGTGCTGCCGGACATGAGGAACACAAATCGATCAGCGGGCGGCCATTTAGGCCAGGTATTATATACCTGTGTTGTCCAGAACTAGCACCGCGTAGTTCATTTGAATGTAATGAAATCCGTCATGTTTGTATGAAAATCCGGTATTTTATATGATTTCTGTCGTTGTTTATATGAAATATCAGTTTGTCTATGTGTTTGCGTGAATTTCGTCCGGTTGGTTGAGTTGTTGTCATAATGTGTGCAGCTATGGTTGGATGGCATAATTTGCGGGTCGCCGGTTGGTCTACGGGCGGCTCGGGCGGCGTTGTGGGACAAAAAACACAACTCATGCGAGCTCGTCTCCAACATGCGCGCTGGAGGATGCATGACAGCATGAGCACCCGAGCCATTCCTCATTCATCGGTGGCAAAGGTACCGGTGGACAAAAGGGTCGCCAATATTTTGGCTACCCCGGGCAAGATCCAAACAGCCCCTCCCAACAGATTCAAATCCCTCGTTCGCCATGGAATTTTGCCATGTGTTGTTTTCATGGACTAGCAAGATGGCCATGCATTGCACGGAACATCAAGATGCATTTTTTTACAAACTCCCGCATGCATGCAAGGGATAATTAATGTCCTCCTTTGCTAGTACCACGAGGCAAACATCATTAATATTGCATCGATTAGTGTTAGTGGCCTTGTATATCTGCAAATTGTAATTTTGATAGTGGCCCCTTGTATATAAAAATGGAGGGAGAAAGATGAGAGATAAGGTGAGGAGGAGTGGGGCGTGGTGGTGACTGGTGGTCGAACTGGGCGGAGGCATGGGGATGGACGGCGCATTATGTCTAGGTTTGTATCTCTCTCACACACACCCACGTAGGTGGGGACGTGCACGAAGAGAAGAGGTGCATGCACGGCGCACGTACTCCCGTCTCTTTCCCAAACACACCCGCGCGGGTACACGGTGGAGCTCATTTCTGTATGAAAAAGGCAGCCCACGTGGTAATTTGGCACGTGTACTGGTTGTCCACTTGGTGGAGGGAGGATCGTCTACCACGGGTGAACAAACAAATTGCGACTTGACGCGTTGTGTTAAATTAAAAAAAGAGGCAAACCATGTGGGGCCTACCTTAGAGGCAAGGCTCTATACACTGGAGTACTTTTGATGTGTCCCGTCAACTTGCAGAACGAGGAGAAGCTTGCTTAGTATGCCGTCTCCCCCACCCATGGGCGTGGTGGCTCGCATGATGAGGTGAAGCTTGCTTACGAGTACTACTACTACTACTACTACTACTACTACTACTACTACTACTACTACTCATACTACTGTACGCCTTTACGCCCGCTCCCTCGCCCACGCGCGCGGTGGCTCGCAGCACGAGGAGAAAATTTTACTACTCCCTCCGTTTACTCCTCGTCCCTACTATGTACTTTGGTTAGTACTCCCTCCATTTACTTATACAAGGCCACTATAAAAAATACATTTTGCATCTATACAGGGCCACAAATAGTAATCGAGACAAAAGTTACTACTCCCTCCTTTCCAGTTTATGGCTCAATTTCAAAATCTCTCCAACCAAGGTAGACGGTGAGTGGTCGAATTAATTTCGTAGTTTGCACAAGTAATTAGTACGCTCGTTTTTCTCAAGAAGTTATGTTTACCGAGGCATTAATTAGAACAAATGCATGAATGACCACTAAATTCCCATGGACTTGTACATGCATTGGTTAGTTTCCTCTTGACACTGCTTGCATTGGGTGATCTAACACACCTCGAAATCCAACATGTAATGGTACTACTACTAGTATAGTAGAATTGAGACTTATCAAACGGAAAAATGAATGTTTTTTAGATGAGCCCTATAAACCCTAGTGAGTACGTACTCCGTAAAAACAGATTTTTCCAAAACTAAGTCGCTCCCTTTCATGAATTCTGTAGTATATTCCTCCGTCGATGCTCCCTTTCATGAATTATGTACTTCCTATCACCGACATGTGGGACATATAGCAACCGGGTCGACGTGTCAAGCACCAAATAACAGAGCAGAACAGCAGGGGGACGCACCCCACTCGTACCGGCCCAGTAGTAGTAATGAGCAATGAACGTCAAATCACAATGCCGCACCTTCCCACACGGACGAAGCAACCATTATTTCACACTTCGGTTCGCCGTCATCTCAAACCACGTAGTATTGCTTCTGCCTCAAGAGGGACACGCGCATCGCCTTGGTACATCATGACACGTGGGACCGCATGACAGGCCATGCTCCCCCGCCGATCGTTCGGTAAAATCCCCTCATTTTTACTATACTTCCTCCGTATCGGTTTACTACATGGCATGCACGTCGTTCTAGGTTGAGAATTTAACTGGCTATATATGTGATGAACAGTACTCTAGCCTTTTAAAAAATGTATACTTTTGTACAGTAGTACTATCGATGGATTGCGCCATGGAGCAAAAATTGAAATTAAAAAAAGGTGGTACATATAGAGAGCGCTCGTCACCAAATTATGCATATAGTACTATTAAAAAAGCTCCTACGTGCTTAATTGGGGTGCTAAATTCTATTATAGAAATACTAGTAGTATGTACATACTAAAGAGTTAAAGTAACGAGAAGAAACATAACATAGTTCTGCTGGGGGCTCAGCACAACACACCCCTCAAATTAAACTAAGCACACCTGAAATTAAACTATGCAACTAATCCGATAGACACTGCATTAGAAGTTTAGAACCACCATGAGCAACAACACTGCCACCTTACTCGGAGTCCTCGCCCACGTCCTCGACTTCGTCCTTGTCCCTCTTCCTCTTGGCCGATACTTCTTTGCTTGAACCGCACACTTGGCTGTTGCTCTTCAACCAACCCTTGTAGATATTGAAACAAAGGTAGCCATCCATTGCAGCGTAGTGGATGTGGTCTATATCCAGTACATTCCGCTGCCATGCATGACGATGAAACGTGTAATGAGGTTTCTCCAGTTTACGGTACGAAGGATGAGCCATGGCTCCTGCCAGGGTCACATTGAAGGCCGACGAGAGGGCACCAGCCGATTCTTCTGGAGGTCGAAGGGGTTGCCTAGAACGAGGCCTATCCGACCCAGGACTTCTTTGTTGTTCTTAAAGTCTACAGTAACGAATTTCACTGTTTTGTCCGTGAGGAAGTTCTTAAAATCCTAGAACTCAACGTCGGCATGGCATATGTGGTAGACCAAGCAAACGTTATGTACGAAAACCTGGATCACGACGGGCTTCTTCCTCTCTTCGCCCTTTAGATCCTTCTCCCGTCCAGGACTGTGGTGTACTCAACATCTAGCCCAGCGACCCACTCATCATCTAAGTTTTCGAACATGCGTCTGAAGCGAGAAAGGCATCCTTTCACCATCGCGGAAGAACGGGTGTAGATTACGTCGAACTCATCGCCGATGATGGTTCTAACCTTGTACTCACCGCCGATCGTGGAGATTTGGTTGCCATGGATTTGGGAGTAGGGTTAGGATTAGTGGAACTGCCGTAATGTGAATGTACAGGACGACTAGGAGCGAACTGCCGTAGTATTGAAGGACGTGCGGGGATGAGTAGGAGCGAACTGCCAGCATGCGAACGACAGGGTAGTGGCTTTCCATTCCCCATGATACGGGCTTCCGAGAGCCCTTGGATCTGAGATCGAACGGTTGCATGGCATGATTCTAGATCTATGGGTGGATATCCTATCCTGGAGGGTTATTCTGCAAATTTTCAGCAACTTAGCATGCGACCGTTTGATCTCAGATCCAAGGGCTGCCAGCAGCCCGTATCATGGTCGCGCCTACCACGACCGTCGCGTCGCTCGCGCGGTCGCGCCCTTGGAGATTTAACACGGTGCGTTAGGCTATCTGATGTTGGCATGTCATACATAGTCATCACTTAGTCACTCATACTACAACAAGGTTGGCTATAAGGTTGGCTATAAGTGTATTTTTTTTACTTCTCTCTATCTCTTTCTTCGTACTCCCTCCGTCCCATAATATAAGAACGTTTTTGACACTAGTGTAGTGCCAAAAACGTTCTTATATTATGGGACACAGGGAGTACTAGTATTTATTGCATTTGCCAAGGAGTGACCTCTTCCAATGAAATGGTGTTGCTAAGTTTGCTTCATTTAATTAGCTATAGACTCAAAATTGTCTTGTCACCTAGGTACACGCGCTTAGCACCGTTTCTTCCTTAGGTCACCAAACTAGTCTCTCTCTTCTTGATTAACTTGCCACATCAGACTTTATGCCTATGTGGCAAGCTTAAGCACCTGTAGGAGCAAGTAAAAGTAAGTACAATAGTGCGCTTCACATGGCATTTTTGCATATGTGGAGGAAAGAGAGGCAAGGAAAAAGTGGAGAAGTGGGCTCTCATGCAAGAGCCAACCTCTACTACATGGTGGAGCATTGGGAGAGGCACTTGTATGGAGGTGGTCAGGAATCGGGAGACTCACGCCGATCGTAGCGCCGCAGTTAAAATGATAATGGCAAGTCAAATCACGGGGCCCCACCTGTCCAGCAGTAACTCGCTGTCAAATCACACATCCCTACGTTTGCAGCAGCCTACTCCCTCGTCTTCTCGCGTCTCTGTCGAACTGACTAGGCGGAACTGCTCCGCCTACCGTGCAGGAAAAGCCCCGCCCTCGACTTTTAAATACAACTACATCCGCTTAAGAATCCAATGATATACTTTTTGTGACATAGTAACTCATATTTAGTTAGTCAAATGGATGACCTAGAACTACGTGCAAGCCCTATAAACCAAGACGCCTAAAAATAAAAAAAACCGAGACGGAGAGGGTAGTTCAGCACGTATCTTTTTAGATCAATATAGTCGGGATTCACCAAGGAGCAAAACCAAGTGGTAGGCTGCTCCTGTCGTGTTGGCGTAGCAACTCAAGCAAGGTTAGTCCGCACACGAAATGGCGACACACTTAACATGACCCCTTTGGCCGACATGTGGCTCATCCACCGTCTTGTTCCACATGCGATGCACCAAATTACAGTTCGGAGCAGCGGCTGGAATTGGATCCACCCCGGTCGTAGCGCCGCAGTAGTAGAAAATGAGCGATGAGGGGTCAAATCACAAAGCCCCACCTTTCCCGCATTAAGCTGGACAGACGAAGCAACCATCATTTCACTCTAGGACGCAAGATCATAAAGAAAAGAGAAAACAATGATGCGTGCGGCAGCTACCTAGGGCACCCTAGGGTAGGGGTCTCCACTACAGATCCTTTTTTTAAAGCGCCTCCACTACAAATCGGCTTCTCCCTCGTCCTCTTGAAGAAAACCGATGATGAGTGTGGCGGTAGGGTTTGTAGGAGTACTACAGCGTGCGGGGCCACGTCGTAGTAAACGGGTTCGAGTCGACGCCTTAAATATGTGTGTGCCGCTTGGTTTTACGGGAACGAGGCAACATTTTGGGTTCGGGGACCAGTGGAGATATAGTACATACAAAAAATTGTGGACGTAGGTTTGACCGAAAGGCAATGATGCATGGGCCCTGCATTTTGATATACCCGGGGCCGCGTGAAATTTGCTACTCTACTCAAAACTAGTAAGGTACACATGTATTGAACGCATGAGATTTCGAAACCAAATTATGAATAAATACACACTATAGCATGTAAAGCTTTGAGTCATATATGCATGATGTAGATGTTCGTTTAGTTCTTATAGTTCATCTCATTCAAAATCAATTAGTTTTATAAAAATGTTAAGATTCATGGGGTTGTGCATTGTAAATCATAAAGTAAAAAACAAATAATGGCAATTCATTTAGAAAAAAATAATCAATTATGATACAGAAGATTCTAGAACAAAGGAGAAGTGCTTGTGTTTTGAGGTTTGTGCATTATGCTTAAGTTCAACCATGGAGTCTTCTAAATTGTACATGTGGCAGATCTGGTGGAATGTTGATGATATCCAACGGCGAGTAGTGCTCGGATTTGCCTATCTCTGCACTGTCGGGTTAGCTTCATCCAGCGACCATCTTTCAAAGTTATTGGCACACTATATAGTTCTTGTGCCATAGTTGCATGTTTTGGAAAAAAAGCTACTAGTGGGTTGTACTATCTATTTAGGAATAGAATATGTATACATGGAAGTTGTAGGGAAAGAGATGACATGGAGCATCTCAATTCCTATGAGTAGGGATTGGAAAAGAGATGTCATTTGGTTCACATCATAGGAACTTTTCTATTGAATCTAGAGATGACATGTATCTCAATTCCTATGAGGAGGGATTAGAAAAGAGATGTAATTTGGTTCATATCATAGGAAATTTTCTATTGAATATACGCTAATGTTTATTTTCCTTTGAAATTAAGGGAGTATAGGAATCCATTCATATGAACCAAGTGTCTCTAAAGCTATATAAATGATATCATGTTTATTTCCTTTGAAATGTGGAGTATATGAATCTACTCCTATGAACCAATTGGCTCTAAAGGAAAAAATCCTATAAAAATCATATCATATAGAGTTCCTATGATATTCCTCGACACTAAAGGATGCTTGAAATTGCTGCGGGTGATACGATGGTCTTTCTTTGTAGACTCCTCACCCATCTTTATAGTTACCTCTCGAAGATGAAGGAAATGATATATACATGGTATTCTACATGTGCAATTTGGTACACAAAAACTCGGTAAAAGTTTGCGAGGTTTGAATTTTCAATAAAGCTATATGCACTGCATTTCGGAATGGAGGGAGCATACGGCAGTTGCTAACACTCACGTGGAAGATTTGTGTGTAGGAGGAGTGGCTGTTCTGTTAAATGACATGGCAAAACTAACACTGTCGGATGCCGATCTAAAGGTTCTTACGGCGTCCGTTAGGAAAAGGCTTGTGGCGAACATTTGTCAGATAATGATTTACGGACACATGCATTGCATTGATACGTGCCCCCCTCTCTCTCACGCACACGCGCCCTCACGAGTCACGACTCTCCCGAGTCCTCTCGCAGACCCGCACGTCGCACCCACCGTCTATCTGCAGGTAGACGTCACGCACATATGTGCTCTTTACACCCTACCCTCAGAACTTCTAAAAAATACAAGACGGCACGCACATTTTATTTTAGCTCACACGTCACACACTTATACTATTACTCTTGCGGCGAACATTCTTTGGGCATAGTATATTGTACTCTCACGAAGAGAAGCGGTGCACGCACGCACTAGTTCTCTCACACCCACTCGCGGGTACACGTAGGAGCGCATTTTTTTGAAGCCGGTACAACAAATCACTCCACTATATATAAAAGCAGGAGCCTTAGCGCTTGCTTTACTAGGGTTCCTCTCGTTCACTCTCTCATGCTCTCCAGATCTAAGCAACACATAGGTGGCCACACACTCTCTCAGCTCACGGCTGGTCACAAATCCGGCCGGACAACCTCGACCGGGGCAAGGGTGTAGGTGCATCGTTCACGCTGTCGTCGGTGGTGAGGGAGGAGACCAATGGCTGCCCGTGCATCCCGATCGGCGGCCGTGCCGTTCTCTCCGAGAGAGCGCCGGCTCGGGAGGGCCTCCGACCCCTTCTTCCTCCCTGCGGTATTGTGGCCAAGATGCGGCCTCCCGACGCCGTATTTGCCACATGCCGACGACCCTCAGGTATATATTCCTTCAAAACCTGCCTTGCTCTACTGCCCCAGCTCCCTTCGTGTGGATCCTTTTCTACTTCCGTCCGCTGTTCCAAAGCCACCTAGACTTCTACTATTATTAGAAGTAAAGCTAGTTCATACAGTCGACTCAAAGCGTTGGTTCAAACAGGGAAGAAAGTGGGAAAGCTGTAGCATGAATCTAGGACTTGGTTCTAAGAGGAAACGGGGGAAAGTAGTAATATCTGTCACCATTTAAATAATCATATTTCATATTTGCGCAAACAAGGATGTTGTTGGGTTTCGTAGTAATTTCAAAAAATTTCCTACGCACACGCAAGATCATGTGATTCATAGCAACAAGGGGAGAGTGTTGTCTACGTACCCAACGCAGACCGACTGCGGAAGCGATGACACGACGTAGAGGAAGTAGTCGTACGTCTTCATGATCCAACCGATCAAGCACCGAAACTACGGCACCTCCGAGTTCGAGCACACGTTCAGCTCGATGACGATCCCCGGACTCCGATCCAGCAAAGTGTCGGGGAAGAGTTCCGTCAGCACGACGGCGTGGTGACGATCTTGATGAACTACAGCAGCAGGGCTTCGCCTAAACTCCGCTACAGTATTATCGAGGAATATGGTGGCAGGGGGCACCGCACACGGCTAAGGAATCGATCATGTGGATCAACTTGTGTCAACTTGTGTGTCTTTGGGGTGCCTCTACCTCAGTATATAAAGGAGCCAAGGGGGGAGGGGGCGCCGGCCAAGAGAGAGAGGCGCAGGAGGAGTCCTACTCTTACCGGGAGTAGGACTCCCCCCCCAATCCTATTCCAACTAGGATTCCCAAGGGGGAAAGAGGGAGAGGGGTGGCCGGCCACCTCTCCTAGTCCTAATAGGACTAGGGGAAGGGGGGAGGCGCGCAGCCCCCTTGGGCTGCCCCTTTCTCCTTTCCACTAAGGCCCATGAAGGCCCATATGGCTCCCGGGGGGTTCCGGTAACCTCCCGGTAACCCGGTAAAATCCCGATTTCACCCGGAACACTTCCGATGTCCAAACATAGGCTTCCAATATATCAATCTTTACGTCTCGACCATTTCGAGACTCCTCGTCATGTCCGTGATCACATCCGGGACTCCGAACAACCTTCGGTACATCAAAATGCATAAACTCATAATATAACTGTCATCGTAACCTTAAGCGTGCGGACCCTACGGGTTCGAGAACAATGTAGACATGACCGAGACACGTCTCCGGTCAATAACCAATAGCGGGACCTGGATGCCCATATTGGCTCCCACATATTCTTCGAAGATCTTTATCGGTCAGACCGCATAACAACATACATTGTTCCCTTTGTCATCGGTATGTTACTTGTCCGAGATTCGATCGTCGGTATCCAATACCTAGTTCAATCTCGTTACTGGCAAGTCTCTTTACTTGTTCCGTAATACATCATCTCACAACTAACATATTAGTTGCAGTGCTTGCAAGGCTTATGTGATGTGCATTACCGAGAGGGCCCAGAGATACCTCTCCGATAATCGGAGTGACAAATCCTAATCTCGAAATATGCCAACCCAACATCTACCTTTGGAGACACCTGTAATGCTCCTTTATAATCACCCAGTTACGTTGTGACGTTTGGTAGCACCCAAGGTGTTCCTCCGGCAAACGGGAGTTGCATAATCTCATAGTCATAGGAACATGTATAAGTCATGAAGAAAGCAATAGCAACATACTAAACGATCGTGTGCTAAGCTAATGGAATGGGTCATGTCAATCAGATCATTCAACTAATGATGTGACCTCGTTAATCAAATAACAACTCATTGTTCATGGTCAGGAAACATAACCATCTTTGATTAACGAGCTAGTCAAGTAGAGGCATACTAGTGACACTTTGTTTGTCTATGTATTCACACATGTATTATGTTTCCGGTTAATACAATTCTAGCATGAATAATAAACATTTATCATGATATAAGGAAATAAATAATAACTTTATTATTTCCTCTAGGGCATATTTCCTTCAGTCTCCCACTTGCACTAGAGTCAATAATCTAGTTCACATCGCCATGTGATTTAACAGCAATAGTTCACATCACCATGTGATTAACACCCATAGTTCACATCGCTATGTGACCAACACCCAAAGGGTTTACTAGATTCAGTAATCTAGTTCACATCGCTATGTGATTAACACCCAAGGAGTACTAAGGTGTGATCATGTTTTGCTTGTGAGAGAATCTTAGTCAACGGGTTTGCCACATTCAGATCCTCATGTATTTTGCAAATTTCTATGTCAACAATGCTCTGCATGGAGCTACTCTAGCTAATTGCTCCCACTTTCAATATGTATCTAGATCGAGACTTAGAGTCATCTAGATTAGTGTCAAACTTGCATCGGCGTAACCCTTTACGATGAACCTTTTTCCATAATCGAGAAACATATCCTTATTCCACTAAGGACAATTTTGACCGCTCTCCAGTGATCTACTCCTAGATCACTATTGTACTCCCTTGCCAAACTCAGTGGTATGGCATACAATAGATCTGGTATACAGCATGGCATACTTTATAGAACCTATGACTGAGGCATAGGGAATGACTTTCATTCTCTTTCTATTTTCTGTCGTGGTCGGGCTTTGAGTCTTACTCAACTTCACACCTTGCAACACAGGCAAGAACTCCTTCTTTGACTGTTCCATTTTGAACTATTTCAAAAATTTATCAAGGTATGTATTCATTGAAAAATCTTATCAAGCGTCTTCATCTATCTATATAGATCTTGATGCTCAATGTGTAAGCAGCTTCACCAAGGTCTTTCTTTGAAAAACTTTTATTCAAGTATCCTTTCATGCTTTGCAGAATAATTCTACATTATTTCCGATCAACAATATGTCATTCACATATACTTATCAGAAATGTTGTAGTGCTCCCACTCACTTTCTTGTAAATACAGGCTTCACCGTAAGTCTGTACAAAAACTATATGCTTTGATCAACTTATCAAAGCGTATATTCCAACTCCGAGATTCTTGCACCAGTCCATAAATGGATCGCTGGAGCTTGCACACTTTGCTAGCTCCCTTTGGATCGACAAAACCTTCCGGTTGCATCATATACAACTCTTCTTCCAGAAATCCATTCAGGAATGCAGTTTTGACATCCATCTGCCAAATTTCATAATCATAAAATGCGGCAATTGCTAACATGATTCAGACAGACTTTTAAGCATCGATACGAGTAAGAAAATCTCATCGTATTCAACACGTTGAACTTTGTCAAAAACCTTTTTCGACAAGTCTAGCTTTGTAGATAGTAACACTACTATCAACGTCCGTCTTCCTCTTGAAGATCCATTTATTCTTAATGACTCACCGATCATCGGGCAAGTCAATCAAAGTCTACACTTTGTTCTCATACATGGATCATATCTCAGATTTCATGGCCTCAAGCCATTTCGTGGAATCTGGGCTCATCATTGCTTCCTCATAGTTCGTAGGTTCATCATGGTCTAGTAACATGACTTCCAGAACATGATTACCGTACCACTCTGGTGCGGATCTTACTCTGGAAGACCTACGAGGTTTGGTAGTAACTTGATCTGAAGTTTGATGATCATCATCATTAACTTCCTCACTTATTGGTGTAGGAATCACTGGAACTGATTTCTGTGATGAACTACTTTCCAATAAGGGAGAAGGTATAATTACCTCATCAAGTTCTACTCTCCTCCCACTCACTTCTTTCGAGAGAAACTCCTTCTCTGGAAAGGATCCATTTTAGCAACGAATGTCTTGCCTTCGGATCTGTGATAGAAGGTGTACCCAATAATTTCCTTTGGGCATTCTATGAAGACGCACTTCTCCGATTTGGGTTCGAGCTTTATCAGGATGAAACTTTTTCACATAAGCATCGCAGCCCCAAACTTTAAGAAACAACAGCTTAGGTTTACTGCTAAACCATAGTTCATACAGTGTCGTCTCAACGGATTTAGATGGTGCCCTATTTTAAAACGTGAATGCAGCTGTCTCTAATGCATAACCCCAAAACGATAGTGGTAAAGAGATATCATAGATCGCACCATATCAAATAAAGTGCGGTTACGACGTTCGGACACACCATAACGATGTGGTGTTCCAGGTGGCGTGAGCTGTGAAACTATTCCACATTGTTTTAATTGAAGACCAAACTCGTAACTCAAATATTTGTCTCCGCGATCAGATCGCAGAAACTTTATTTTCTTGTTACGATGATTTTTCCACTTCACTCTGAAATTCTTTGAACCTTTCAACTATTTCAGACTTATGTTTCATCAAGTAGATATACCCATATCTGCTCAAATCATCTTGTGAAGGTCAGAAAACAACGATGCTTGCCACGAGCATCAGCACTCATTGGATCGCATACATCGGTATGTATTATTTCCAATAAGTCAGTAGCTCGTTCCATTGTTCCGGAGAACGGAGTTTTAGTCATCTTGCCCAAAAGGCACAGTTCACAAGCATCAAGTGATTCATAATCAAGTGATTCCAAAATTCCATCAGTATGGAGTTTCTTCATGCGCTTTACACCAATATGACCTAAACGGCAGTGCTACAAACAAGTTGCACTTATCATTATTAACTTTGCATCTTTTGGTTTCAATATTATGATTATGTGTATCACTACGATCGAGATCCAACAAACTATTTTCATTGGGTGTGTAACCATATAAGGTTCTATTCATGTAAACAGAACAACAATTTATTCTCTTACTTAAATGAATAATCGTATTACAATAAACATGATCAAATCATATTCATGCTCAACGCAAACACCAAATAACACTTATTTAGGTTCAACACTAATCCCGAAAGTATAGGGAGTGTGTGACGATGATCATATCAATCTTGGAACCACTTCCAACACACATCGTCACTTCACCCTTAACTAGTCTCTGTTTATTCTGCAACTCCCGTTTCGAGTTACTAATCTTAGCACCTGAACTAGTATCAAATACTGAGGGTTTGCGATAAACACTAGTAAAGTACACATCAATAACATGTATATCAAATATACTTATGTTCACTTTGCCATCCTTCTTATCCGCCAATCACTTGGGGTAGATCCGCTTCCAGTGACCAGTCCCTTTGCAGTAGAAACACTTAGTCTCAGGCTTAGGATCAGACTTGGGCTTCTTCACTTGAGCAGCAACTTGCTTGCTGTTCTTCTTGAAGTTCCCCTTCTTCCTTCTGCCCCTTTTCTTGAAACTAGTGGTCTTGTCTACCATCAACACTTGATATTTTTCTCGATTTCTACCTTCGTCAATTTCCGCATTACGAAGAGCTTGGGAATCGTTTCCGTTATCCCTTGCATGTCATAGTTCATCACGAAGTTCTACTAACTTGGTGATGGTGACTAGAGAATTCTGTCAATCACTATCTTATCTGGAAGATTAACTCCCACTTGATTCAAGCGATTGTAGTACTCAGACAATCTGAGCACATGCTCACTAGTTGAGCGATTCTCCTCCATCTTTTAGCTATAGAACTTGTTGGAGACTTCATATCTCTCAACTCGGGTATTTGCTTGAAATATTAGCTTCAACTCCTGGAACATCTCATATGGTCCATGACATTCAAAACGTCTTTGAAGTCCCGATTCTAAGCCGTTAAGCATGGTGCACTTAAACTATCAAGTAGTCATCATATTGAGCTAGCCAAACGTTCATAACGTCTGCATTTGCTCCTGCAATAGGTCCGTCACCTAGCGGTGCATTAAGGACATAATTCTTCTGTGCAGCAATGAGGATTTAACCTCAGATCACGGATCAAATCCGCAACATTGCTACTAACATTTTTCAACACAATTTTCTCTAGGAACATATCAAAATAAACACAGGGAAGCAACAACGCGAGCTATTGATCTACAACATGATTTGCAAAATACTACCAGGACTAAGTTCATGATAAATTTAAGTTCAATTTAATCATATTACTTAAGAACTCCCACTTAGATAGACATCCCTCTAATCCTCTAAGTGATCACGTGATCCAAATCAACTAAACCATGTCCGATCATCACGTGAGATGGAGTAGTTTCATCGGTGAACATCATTATGTTGATCATATCTACTATATGATTCACGCTCGACCTTTCTGTCTCCGTGTTCCGAGGCCATATCTGCATATGCTAGGCTCGTCAAGTTTAACCTGAGTATTCTGCGTGTGCAAAACTGGCTTGCACCCGTTGTAGATGGACGTAGAGCTTATCACACCCGATCATCACGTGGTGTCTGGGCACGACGAACTTTGGCAACGGTGCATACTCAGGGAGAACACTTCTTGATAATTTAGTGAGAGATCATCTTATAATGCTACCGTCAATCAAAGCAAGATAAGATGCATAAAAAGATAAACATCACATGCAATCAATATAAGTGATATGATATGGTCATCATCATCTTGTGCTTGTGATCTCCATCTCCGAAGCACCGTCATGATCACCATCATCACCGGCGCGACACCTTGATCTCCATCGTAGCATCGTTGTCGTCTTGCCAATCTTATGCTTCCACGACTATCACTACCGTTTAGTAATAAAGTAAAGCATTACATCGCGATTGCATTGCATACAATAAAGCGACAACCATATGGCTCCTGCCAGTTGCCGATAACTCGGTTACAAAACATGATCATCTCATACAATAAAATTCAGCATCATGCCTTGACCATATCACATCACAACATGCCCTGCAAAAACAAGTTAGACGTCCTCTACTTTGTTGTTGCATGTTTTACGTGGCTGCTACGGGCTTAAGTAAGAACCAATCTCACCTACACATCAAAACCACAACGATAGTTTGTCAAATAGACTCCATTTTAACCTTCGCAAGGACCGGGCGTACTCATACTTGGTTCAACTAAAGTTGGAGAGACAGTTGCCCGCAAGCCATCTCTGTGCAAAGCACGTCGAGGGAACCGGTCTCGCGTAAGCGTACGCGTAAGGTTGGTCTGGGTCGTCTCGTCCAACAATACCGCCGAACCAAAACATGACATGCTGGTAGGCAGTATGACTTGTATCGTCCACAACTCACTTGTGTTCTACTCGTGCATATAACATCAACATCAATAACCTAGGCTCGGATGCCACTGTTGGGATTCGTAGTAATTTCAAAAAATTTCCTACGCACACGCAAGATCATGTGATGCATAGCAACGAGGGGAGAGTGTTGTCTACGTACCCAATGCAGACGGAGGAAGTAGTCGTACGTCTTCACGATCCAACCGATCAAGCACCGAAACTACGGCACCTCCGAGTTCGAGCACACGTTCAGCTCGATGACGATCCCCGGACTCCGATCCAGCAAAGTGTCGGGGAAGAGTTCCGTCAGCACGACGGCGTGGTGACGATCTTGATGAACTACAGCAGCAGGGCTTCGCCTAAACTTCGCTACAGTATTATCGAGGAATATGGTGGCAGGGGGCACCGCACACGGCTAAGGAATCGATCACGTGGATCAACTTGTGTCAACTTGTGTGTCTTTGGGGTGCCTCTACCTCAGTATATAAAGGAGCCAAGGGGGAGGGGGCGCCGGCCAAGAGAGAGAGGCGCAGGAGGAGTCCTACTCTTACCGGGAGTAGGACTCCCCCCCCAATCCTATTCCAACTAGGATTCCCAAGGGGGAAAGAGGGAGAGGGGTGGCCGGCCACCTCTCCTAGTCCTAATAGGACTAGGGGAAGGGGGGAGGTGCGCAGCCCCCTTGGGCTGCCCCTTTCTCCTTTCCACTAAGGCCCATGAAGGCCCATATGGCTCCCGGGGGGTTCCGGTAACCTCCCGGTAACCCGGTAAAATCCCGATTTCACCCGGAACACTTCCAATGTCCAAACATAGGCTTCCAATATATCAATCTTTACGTCTCGACCATTTCGAGACTCCTCGTCATGTCCGTGATCACATCCGGGACTCCGAACAACCTTCGGTACATCAAAATGCATAAACTCATAATATAACTGTCATCGTAACCTTAAGCGTGCGGACCCTACGGGTTCGAGAACAATGTAGACATGACCGAGACACGTCTCCGGTCAATAACCAATAGCGGGACCTGGATGCCCATATTGGCTCCTACATATTCTTCGAAGATCTTTATCGGTCAGACCGCATAACAACATACGTTGTTCCCTTTGTCATCGGTATGTTACTTGTCCGAGATTCGATCGTCGGTATCCAATACCTAGTTCAATCTCGTTACTGGCAAGTCTCTTTACTCGTTCCGTAATACATCATCTCACAACTAACATATTAGTTGCAGTGCTTGCAAGGCTTATGTGATGTGCATTACCGAGAGGGCCCAGAGATACCTCTCCGATAATCGGAGTGACAAATCCTAATCTCGAAATATGCCAACCCAACATCTACCTTTGGAGACACCTGTAATGCTCCTTTATAATCACCCAGTTACGTTGTGACGTTTGGTAGCACCCAAGGTGTTCCTCCGGCAAACGGGAGTTGCATAATCTCATAGTCATAGGAACATGTATAAGTCATGAAGAAAGCAATAGCAACATACTAAACGATCGTGTGCTAAGCTAATGGAATGGGTCATGTCAATCAGATCATTCAACTAATGATGTGACCTCGTTAATCAAATAACAACTCATTGTTCATGGTCAGGAAACATAACCATCTTTGATTAACGAGCTAGTCAAGTAGAGGCATACTAGTGACACTTTGTTTGTCTATGTATTCACACATGTATTATGTTTCCGGTTAATACAATTCTAGCATGAATAATAAACATTTATCATGATATAAGGAAATAAATAATAACTTTATTATTGCCTCTAGGGCATATTTCCTTCAGATGTCTGTCTCCATATTGTTTCGGGATGTCTGTCTCCGTATCATTTCTATCCGCACAATCAAAAGCACACACCTCAGTTTTAGTACAACTGCGCAAAATAAGATGGCTATCCCTCGTTGCCGTCGTCTAACCTCCCGTCTTCAAGGTATCCCTACATTGGTAGTAACTAAGGTAGAATGACCAACGCAATCTAAAAGAAGCTGATTCGTATGTTTTACTTCCTGATTGTAGTGCAGGGATGAGCGAAAACAACTGCATCCTAGTCCGGAATGCACTTTCTACCAGTTCATCCATGGACCGAGCACTAGCTGGCATGGCTGCACGGCGGTTTTTTGGACAGGTGCGCGGACTAGAGGCATTGTGGTATGCTTATTTCTGCAAATAGTGGTGCTTAAATTTAGTGGAATGCACAAGCATTTTAGCTGGTCAGTACACTGCATGGTTCAGTTCAGCATTCCAGCTGAGACCACAATTATAATTGGTTATTCTGGAATGAGAGAACCTAACCCTGGATGGTGGCAACAAGAAAAAACCAGAGTGAACTTCAGGAAATTTAAGCCTGCCGGGAGGCCCTTTGCTCAGAGAAGCCTTGCTTTTTTTTCCTGATTTATAAACCTTCTCACAACTTTGTCTTTTGCTGTGAACTAGTATATGTTTGTTATGTTCTATGAATCATTTAGATGTATAAAATTGCTTAACTTATGCTTTTCAAGTTTTTTATGAAGACGAGTTTAATGTGAGTGTTCCACATGAGCGCTGGACTAGCGTGTGAACGTTTGGAATTTATTACATTGTGGCCTCAATTAACTGCATGAACCACTGTAACAAGATACATAGTTGCTTATATGTCAGACAACAGATTGTTGATTGTTAGCTGGTCGATAGCCTAGTATTGAAGCGAGTTGAGCCAATGTGTCGTGTTTTGCACAACTGCTTACAAGTGGGGTAGCACCAACAGTGTTTACAAGTACTTATGTATACGTCGGCGCATGGTTCTCGAACGAGTGCTCTATTTCATCAAAACACACACTGCTCATATGATAAACCGTGACAACTTACGTCTTACCATGCCATATTCATGAAAAAACTAGTGGGGACGCATCTGTTTCGGCAACAATTACGATGGTTCTCACATGATTCACAGGCACACAAAAGAAGTAGTAGTTCCCATAGACGGATTCAAACAGAGTACTAGCCCCAGAGGGGTCGATAACAGGCAAGGTTCGGATAATTGGACACAATCCAAACTACTATTAAACACTAGCTGGGGCAACTATTTCATGCCTCGATCTAATTTGGGCTGGACACAAGACGGACCTTGCCATGAACATCATCGAGGACGTCCCGCAGTAGCTCAATCCTGTGAACCTTCATGAAGACAACCTTGTGGCCTTGCCACTGATAAACTTGTTTGTGGAGCATGCCACGTCATCTTCCTGTGTAAGCTTGACAAGAACAGTATGCCTCACAAATGAAGGAGTAGCTTTGAACTTCTTGTGCTTCAGTACACCCTGGACAACACGCCTGACAACAGTGAGGCTGGAATACAACTCTTCATTGGTATAACCGCAAATGGCTTCCAGGATCCAACAGCCTAAGAACTCTGTTGTCCCAGTGCGTATATTCAGGTCGTCCGCCTCATAGCGAGTGACATGTACAACCACACAATCCTTGTCTGCATCAGGGCTCAAATTGAAACAAAAACAAATTCTGAATTACTTTTCAGTATAAGAAACACAAGTTATTTAAACCACTATGTATAGCATGGCATTGAAGCTAATAAAATTTTGCATTATTAATCACCACATACTTAGATGAAAAACCACAATCGAGATCGGCAAAGAAGGAAATCACCTTGGGCAGCTCAGCGGGGGGGGGGGGGGGGCACATCCTCGAAGGGGGAAAACTGCTCCTGCAGTGCCACGGGGGCTGTAACCTCAAACGGGGCATTGACCATCTCAGTAGTGGCCGTGAGCGTATCTGGGGTCGGCTCGATGGTTGCCTCCATCTTCTTGGAGCTCTCTGTCTCGTGGGGATCAGCCTCCCGCGTCTGCTCCAATATCGGCAGATCTTTGCCTGGTTCTCGTTGGTCCATCATGAAACTGACGAATACTAGGAGACCACTAAAAAGAAAACACAATCGCAATGACAATGAAACAAAAAGAGAGTGAGGATCGGTTACTGCTTTGCAAAAGTTCTTTTTTTTCTCTGAACGAAAATATACCAACATCACGGATCCGCTTACCTTCCCTTCGTTCGGAGAGAAGAATAGTGGCAGATGCGAGTGTTGCCTTTCTTGAAGACGGTGAGGGGGAAGGGGATTCAGTGAATAGTGAATGATGGTTGCTTCGTTCGTCAAACTTAGACTGCGGGGAGGTGGGGTTTTGTGATACGACGGCTCGTGACTGCCGCGCTACGACCGGGGTGACTCTCCGCCTGCATATTGCCTTCTAATTTGGTGGATGGCATTTGGGCCTGCGCGCTGCATGGCCCGCATGTCGGTGAACAAGAGTATAACGGCATTCAGTAGAGGGAGATGTTTCAATGACCTAGGAGGAGCCAGAAGCGGTAGAGTGTCTCCACTGTACTAGTAGTAATTGTTTTTGTGGGTAGCTGTAGAGTGTCTCCACTGTACTAGTAGTAATTGTTTCTCTGGGCCCAAGACAAAACAGCCCATCCACACTAGTAAATAGTAAAAGCAATTTAAAAGCCCATATATTTACTGAATGAGAGGCGCTACCCACACCCAGCACACCCCCCCTCCCCAAAAAAAACCTGGGTGCTCTTCTTCCTCCTCGCTCCCACCCACCTCACGTCAGCTCGCTCCACTCGTACCCCCAAATTCCTCACCTCACTCCTACAGAAAACCCCAGCTCCCCTTCTTCCTCACTCCTACAGAAAACCCCCAGCCCCCCTTCTTCTTCGCTCGCACTACAACTAGGCTCGTCATTTGTTACTCTGCTCAAATCCATGAGCGCGACGCGGCGCCCTCGAGGAAAATGGAGTCGGCTGACCCCAGCACCAAGAAGATGAGGCTCCCGCCAGCGGTGACGCCTATTGTAGATCGCGCACCCGGCAGCGCGGGGAGAAGCGGCGACCCCGCCCCCACCGGATCCCAGGAACCCGTAGAATCTCGGGTGGACCGCATCAGCGATATCCCAGACGCCGTAATTGGGGAGATCATCTCGCTTCTCCCCACCAAGGATTGCTGCCGCACCCAAGTCCTCTCAATTCGGTGGCACCCTCTATTGCGTGTCGTGCCCCTTAATCTCAACTGTCGTCAGCTATCTCTCTTCAATGATTTTGAAATCCCCAGAGCCATCATCTCCTCCCACCAGGGCTCCGTTCAAAGCCTCTGCATCCGGTCATGCTACCTGAGCAAGCATACCATGCCCTGCACGGTGGACGCCTGGCTGAAATCCCCTGAATTCACAGAACTACAGCTGCTTGAGTTCTACTATTCCCCTGGAAATCACATACCACATACCGAACGCCATGAACTTGTGCCCTCAGCACCGATGTCCATCTCACGGTTTTCGTCCTCTCTCCACACCGCCACCTTTGCGCTGTGCTACCTACCAGACAATCTGGTACCAAACCTTCGACTCCCATTTCTCAAGAAACTTTTACTTGTGCGGGTTCGTATATCGGAGGCCTCATTGCACAACATCATCCACTCCAGTTGCCATGTGCTGGAGTGCTTGGTGCTTGTTTTCACAGTTAGAATCGGTTGTCTCCAAATAAAGTCTCCTAACCGTGTAAGAATTGGAATTTCTTTTGACGGAAGGCAGCTCATCATCCAAGATGCCCCTTCACTTCAAAGGTCGATCCTTGATTCTAGTTATTCACCGTTGCAAATAACTGCCCTCTCTGCGCCTAAACTGGAGACCTTGGGTGTAATACATGATCTCTGTGCTCATTTCAATATGGTGTTTGGCTCCACAGTTCTTCAGGTACTTTATATTATCATCTACACTTGTAACCATAAGCTGCATTTTAAATTTCAGCGCATAATTTATATATCATCTTGGAGTACACATTTTGTACTAATATTATGCTCTATGCTCAATGAAGAGTTTCTCCATGGATGGCCTATCAATGGTGTTGGATTCTGTCAAGATCTTATATATCCAAATGAATAGTTTTGATCTGAACAAGATTATTGGCTTGCTGCAATGCTTTCCATGTCTAGAGAAGTTGTATATAAAGGTTATAATTTCACGCACATTGGAAGCCCGCATATAGTGTACTATAATTAACCGTTCAGCTGTTGCTCTTTCGACACTCTTCTTTTAGACCTTAACTGTTTTCAATCCTCATGTCTATTTAGGCGACAGGACGGGGTAAGAAAGTTATAACCAATTGGTGGATTCGTAAGCATCGGGATTTTCTCACTTCTCATGAGATTCGATTGAAGACAATAACGCTAGAACGATATGTAGCCAACCGTGCAAACACAAGATTTGTCACATTCTTCCTGCTGAATGCGAAGTTACTATTGTACATCAGACTTAAGTTTATCAGCAGCATGGTTTTGACGGATGGGTATGTAGAAGAGCAAAAAAAGGAGTTTCAGGTGGGCAAAAGAGCTTCTGAACGTGTTGGGCTTCTATTTACAACATATTATGGTCATAATCCAGTAAATTTTATGACCCAGGATGTTCATTCTATGGACCTGACCGATCCATTTGATTGTGACTGCCGAAAACAGTGCTGGAGTTAGATGTTGTTGCCCTTTTCAATCTGGTTTTTTTTGTAAACCTGATGAACAATTAACCCTCGTGCTTTTGTACAGTTTGTAAGTTGGAGTTAGATGTTCCTGCCCTTTTCAACTCGGTTGTGACTGTCATATTTTCTTTGAAACAAGGCAAATGGCTTGTCATTCGTTTAATTTAGAGTGAAATATTGTAACAAATCCCAACCAAGGGAAATAACATCACTCTCGCCGGCTGCTTGAGCTCACTGTGCATTACAGAAGCCAAGTGATTAGCCCCCACCAGCACCCACAAACTTATTTTGAACTAGCACATCAAATGGGCTGTAAATTTTCATAGGAAAGGCCGCATGACCGTGACAGATTTGGATTCTGACATTTGGGACCCGCAAGGAAATAACCTATCCAAGGTGGTGTTGACTTACTAGCCAGTCAACAAACGATTTTGCCTACCAGCCATTGGATTGACATCCAACATCTGTCGTGTATCTTCTATCTCTTGTCTTCTTCTTCCTCCAGCTGCCCAAACCAAACCACCCCGTCGGCTCCCACCTCCCATGGCTGGCTGCGCCTCTGCCGCCCTACCGTACGTACCCTCCAACGTTGGCCAGTCTCTCCCTCTATTCCCCCACACGTCCTGTTATTCTCCGGCAACGTCAGCCCCAACACGCACCCGCGCCCGAACCAGTCAACCCTCGTACTCCCCTCCGCCTGCGACTGGACCGGCGCATCTTCAATGGCTCCTGTTCGTTATGTCCGAGGCCTCGCCGTCGTCCTCAGCCTTGCGGCCTTGGTTTGCTCGCCGTGCGTGGTGCGCCGCTCTCTTGCGTTGTCAACATCGTCAACAACCGAGAGGAACAAGGAGATGACAGTACGTGGAGAGGATGATAGTAGGGACCCACCAGCGTCATGGCAGTACGCAAGCAAGTGCATATATAGTACAAGCCCAAAAATATGGTTCCTCCTAATGGTTGGACATCCGGGGCTCATGCCATTGTCAACGTAGTCAATAAACGAGAGAATTACACTACGAGCGGCTGACACCAGGGACCCAGCAAGTCGCGCAGTTTTTTTTTTGAGGAACAAGCATTTGTTATTTATACTAGTTTTAGCGACGGATCAGGGTAACAACGGGGCTGTGCCGAGGCTGTGGCCCGTCTAGCCAGGGTTTTATTTATGATTACCACATCATGAGCCCAGTGTGTTTTTTTCTTGCTGAAAATGGCTAGCCCAGTTCTATTTTTTTAAAGAAATACCCAAACAAGGCCTACTTGCTTTATCGGCCCTGCTGGGCTGCAAATCTTTCAAGACGAGGAGAGTTTCATTCGGTTTGCCCATAAATGGGCTGTACATTTTTAAAACACATCAAACCGGGAATTAGTTTCAATTTTTTTCATTACAAGATCTTAAATTACATTAATTTTTATGCGTGGACAATTATTTGGATTTTATATTTATATAAATTATTTTTCAAAATAGTTTGAATGTGAATCGATATTTCTGGATTAAAAATAGTTGACCGCACTGAAATATGCAAAATTTCATATACTTTTTAACCGTGGCCACAATATGGGGTGTAATGCTAACAAAAAGAAGATGGGCTCCAAAAAAATCTTAAGAATTAGCAAATGGGCTGTACATTATTAGAAATAATGGCAGACGGGTTGTATGCTGTTTTCCACAGATTTGAGGCTGACTTGTGCGCCTACTACAGGTTGACGTGTATGCTTTCATAAAAAAAAGGTTGACGCACACTCAACGCCCTGTCAACTTAGTCAACACACGAGAGCAGTGACTGTTGGATGTCCATCCAACGGCTGTCGTGCTTCTTCAATCTCTGCTCTTCATGCTCCAGCCGCTCAAACAAGCGCCGACAGGACTGCCTGCACCCTCCTCCCGCTACCGGCTATGCTGCCACGCAGGCCTCACGACCCCACCGTACTCCCATCACTGGCCTAGCCATCCCTCTACTCACCCACACATGCTGTTATTCTCCGGCGATGGCAGACGAACCAGTAAACCCTCATACTCCTCCGCGTGGGAAACAACTGCTGAGTATTCCCTGGCTCCGTGTCATTCCCTTCCTAGGCCTCGCCGTCGTCCACCGCCCTGGTGCTCTCAGCGCGGCCTGGTCAACATGGTCAATGAACGACATCCATTGGAAGTGGACTGTACGTGGAGAGGCTGACAGCTGGGTCCACAGCCGCATGCAAGGAAATGCCTCCTTATTACGCGCAAAATAATGATTCCTCCACCTGACAGCTAGGACCCACAGGAAGGGCCTCTGTATTTCGCGAAAAAAATGTTCCCCCCACTGACAGGTCGGACCCACCAGCTATATCTTCTCACGCAAGAAAGTGCCTCCTTATTACGCCCAAAAAAAATGAATACCTCCCTGCTAGCTGGGACCCACCATATTGTTGGGCTGGCTTATGGGCCTACTAAGTTGACGGGTACGGAGGGCTTTGTCAACTTAGTCAATACTCCAATGACCGTATGATGTCCATCCAACGGCCATAGTGCTTCTTCAACCTCTGGTCTTCTTGCTCCAGCCGCCCAAAGCAGCGCCGGTCGTGCCGCCTGCTCCTGCCTCCCGTGGTCGGTTGTGCTACCGCGGAGGCCTCACCGCCCCCATACTACTCCCACCACTGGCCAGGCCATCCCTCCACTCACCCACACCCTTATTATTCTGCGGCGACGACAACCTCACACCGTGGCCGAACCAGTGAACGCTCGTACTCCTCTCCGCGTGGGCATCCACTGCCGCGTCTTGCTCGGCTCCGCGTCGTCCCCTTCCTAGGCCTCACTGTCGTCCACCACCGTGGTGCTCTCGGCGCAGCATGGTCCATGTGGTCAACGACCGACTTCCATCGGAAGAGTACTGTGCATGGAGAGGCTGACAGCTGGGTCCATGACAGCCGCAAGGAAGTGCCTCCTTATTACGCGAAAAATAATTATTCCTCCACCTGACAGCGGGGACCCACCAGACGGGCCACCAGTATTTTGCGAAAAAATCGTTTCCCCCTGACTGCTGGGACCCACCGGACGGGCCACCGTATTTTGCGAAAAAAACACCCCCCCCCCCCCCGCTGTCAGCTCGGACCCACCGAAAGTGCCTCCTTATTATGCACAAAAAAATGAATACTCCCCCGGCTAGCAGGGACCCACCTTGGTGGGAGGCTGACTTGTGGGCCTAAAGTTGACGGGGATGAAGGGCTTTGTCAACTTAATCAATATGAACGATTCTAGCTCCAGTGACCGTACGATGTCCATCCAACGGCTGTAGTGCTTCTTCAACCTCTGGTCTTCTTGCTCCAGCAGCCCAAAGCAGCGTCGGTCGTGTCGCATGCTCCTGCCTCCCGTGGTCGGCTGTGCTGCCACAGAGGCCTCACCGCCACCTACTATTCCCACCGCTGGCCAGGCCCTGCGGTGATGGCAGCCTCACACCGTAGCCGAACCAGTGAACCCTCGTACTCCTCTCCGCGCGGGCTTCCACTGCCGCGTCTTCCCCGGCTCCGCGTCGTCCCATTCCTAGGCCTCGCCTCGTCCACCGCCATGGTGCTCTCCGCGCGGCGTGGTCAACGTGGTCAAGGAACGACTTCCACCAGAAGAGTACTGTACGTGGAGAGGCTGACAGCTGGGTCCATGGCCACAGCCCAGTTTTTTTGTGATTTGCCAAGTAAGTCGCTTTGTCAGGTCTGTTGGGCTACAAATCTTTCAAGACGAGGAGAGCTTTCATTCGGCTGGCCGAGAAAATGGCCCATCGGTAATGAGAAATGGGTTGTACATTTTTAAAACACATCAAACCGGCAATTAGTTTCAAATATCTTTTTTTCATTTCAAGATTTTAAATTACATTAATTTTATGCGTGGAGAATTTGTTGGATTTTATATTGATATACATTTATTTTTTAAATCAGTTTGAATGTGAGTCGAAATTTCGGGATTAAAAACAGTTCGGACCGCACCGAAATATGCAAAATTTCGTATAATTTTTTAACCGTGGCCACAATATGGGCTGTAGTGCTAACAAAAAGAATATGGGCTCCAAAAAAACCTTAAGAATTAGCAAATGGGCTGTAAATTATTAGAAATAATGGCAGATGGGTTGTATCTTGTTTTCCACAGATTTGAGGCTTTCCTAAAAAAAAGATTGACGCACAAGCACTGACTGTTGGATGTCCATCCAACGGCCGTCGTGCTTCTTCAATCTCTGCTCTTCCTGCTCCAGCCGCTCAAACAAGCGCCGACGGGACTGCCTGCTCCCTCCTCCCCGCGGCCGGCTATGCTGCCGCGCGGGCGTCACCGCCCCACCATACTCCCATCGCTAGCCTAGCCATCCATCTACTCACCCACACCTGCTGTTATTCTCCGGCGACGGTAGACGAACCAGTAAACCCTCGTACAGTCGTACTCCCCTCCGCGTGGGAAACAACTGCCGAGTCTTCCCCGCCTCCGTGTCGTCCCCTTCCTAGGCCTCGTCGTCGTCCACCGCCGTGGTGCTCTCGGCGCGGCGTGGTCAATGTGGTCAACGACCGACTTCCATCGGAAGAGTACTGTGCGTGGAGACGCTGACAGCTGGGTCCACGGCCGCGGCAAGGAAGTGCCTCCTTATTACGCGTAAAATAATTATTCCTCCACCTGACAGCGGGGACCCACCGGACGGGCCACCGTATTTCGCAAAAAAAAGTTTCCCCCTGACTGCTGGGACCCACCAGCTACACCTTCGCATGCAAGGAAGTGAGTCCGGGCAAAAAAAACAAAATGATTTGGCCCCCCCTGACTGCTGGGACCCACCAACTACATCTTCGCACGCAAGGAAGTGCCTGACAGTCGGGACCCACCTGGTCGAAGCGTACGTAGCATTGTCATTCTGTCGCGAACGTGTACGTACATATATACTGGTGGATGTAGAAGCGCGCACGTGTCGTAGTAGAGGCGCGCACGTAGCATATACACGTACGTACAACGGCCAGGGTGCAAGAAAGAAAATACGGTCACGTATGTGTACATACGGGTGGGGTCTCGAATGCCTACTTGCGCATACGTACGGCGAGGGCTCGTTGACATGGCTGGGGCGGAACGGAGAAACAACGTTGTCGTCGTGTTCATGGGGAGGCAACGGAATGCGTCGTGTTCATCGGGAGGCAACGGAACGCATGGGAGCCAACCGGCTGGGTCGGAACGGAATGCGTGGTCGTGTTCATCGGGAGGGCTTGGACGGAACAGGCGATGGAAACGAGGCCTGGCGTACCGCAGAACGGAGGAAACGGCCTTGTGTTCGACCGGCCACATTCAAAATGGGATCCTGTTCATCGGGAGGGGTTTGGCGTACTGCAAAACGGACAAAACGGACCTCCTACGGTCGAAACGGGGGTCCTGTTGATCGGGAGGGGTGTGGCGTACCGCAAAACGGACGAAACGGACCTCCTACGGTTGAAACGGGGGTCCTGTTGATCGGGAGGGGTGTGGCGTACCGCAAAACGGACGAAACGGACCTCCTAAGGTCGAAAAGGGGGTCCTGTTCATCGGGAGGGGTGTGGCGTACCGCAAAACGGGACTCCACGGGATACTGTTCATCTCCACCGTCGACCTCCTCTAGCCTCCACGGGCTCCTGTTCATCCAGCCTCCACCGCGTGCTACTCCACCGGCTACTGTTCAACCACCCCTCCACGGGCACCCCTCCACCGTCTAATGTTCATCCAACCCTCCGCACCACGTGGTCCTGTTTAACCACCCCTCCACGGGCACCCCTCCACCGTCTACTGTTCATCCAGCCCTCCATACTGCGGGGTCCTGTTCAACCACCCCTCCACCGTCTACTGTTCATCCAGCCCTCCACACCACGGGGTCCTGTTCATCTAGAGGCAACGCCACCGCTCACTGTTCATCCAACCCCCCCCCCCACAACGCTCACTGTTCATCCCAGAGGCAGCATCGATCGGATTCAGTTAGCAGCAGTAGCGAAGGAATCGCTCGATCGGGTTCAGTTAACAGCCATCAATCGATCGCTCGGGTTCAGTAACGCGTAGCCTGCTGTGCAATCGCTCGGGTTCAGTTAGAGCCCAACGCCTCACTCGGGTTCAGTTAGAGCCAACGCCTCGCACACACGCGCGTACGTGTACGAGAGAAACGTGCATCGCTTGGCCTCCGACCTCCCACCGTAACCGGGAACTCCCCGAAATTTTCCTCGCCCTCGCTTCTACCACGGTTTTTTCCGTCATGGACGGCCCAAAGAATGTCATGCAGCTGCGTCTCCGGCCCGCCCAGGACGAAAAGCCCATTTTCTGTCATGATTTTTTGTCATAGAAGTAGGAGCCCACCACATCTATGATGATACCGGGTTTTGTCACAATTATCGTCATAGAAGTGTCATATGTATGACAGAAAAAAATTTGTTCGGCCCAAAATGTCACGGATGTGTCTTTTTTTTAGTGTTAGTTCCGGTTACTGTGGCAAGATAAGCAGATATCTAGACACAGAAAAGAAAAGGTTCAGCGGGATGAAGTCCCATGACTGTCATGTGATGATGACGCAGATACTACCTGTTGCCCTTAGAGGGATAATGGAAAAGCACGTCCGTGAGACGCTTATTGGTCTCTGCAACTTTTTCGACGTCATCTCTCGAAAGTCGATCAGTCTGAAGCAGCTCCGAAGGCTACAGGAAGAGATTGTTGTGATACTGAATGAGCTTGAGATGTACTTCCCGCCCGCGTTCTTTGACGTGATGGTGCATCTGTGTGTCCATATTGTGGACGACATATTAGACTTGGGGCCGTCATTTCTGCATAACATGATGTCGTTTGAGAGGATGAATGGGATCATCAAAGGATTCATTCGTAACATGTCCCGTCCGGATGGAAGCATCATCCAGGGCTATCTGACACAAGAGTGCATCTCTTTCTGCGAGAATTTTCTATATGGCGCAGACCAGCCGCCTGATGTTAGTGTTGGTTTACCCGTTAACAAGCACGAGGGGAGGCTCGAAGGAGAAGGTCACTCCAACGGTCGCAGGGAACTGCACGTGGCATACTCAGATCGATGCAGCGACTTTGACATAGCAAACTTGGTAGTGCTACAACACCTAGACGAGGTAGATCCTTTCGTGGCACTGCACAAAGAAATTATCGCAAAGAAGTACCGTGACCGGGGGCTATGCAGGACGGACGCCGAAGTTACTAGAGAGCACAACTCCACTTTCCTGCATTGGTTCAAAGAGCATATTATTGCTAATCCCCCGGAGGAGGTCTCTAAGGACGGATTGCTCATATACGCCTTAGCACATGGCCCCTCGCCCAACCTCCTAACCTATCAGGCATACGATATCAACGAATACATGTTCTACACGGAGGCCAAAGATATGGATAGTGATGATCAGAACTCAGGGGTGACGATGGAATGCATGACCGGCAGCGACAATGGTGCAACTGAAAGATTTTATGGAAGGGTCGAGGAGATCTGGGAGCTTGACTACTCTGGACTGCACAACACGACGATGCTCCATGTCAGATGGGCTAAGAATGTCGAAAGAGAAAACCAGAATTTCACTACCATGACTATACCCGACGCCAAGAGAGCTACCGTGAATGCTATCGCAAAAAATGAGCCATCGGTACACGCTAAGCACGTGACACAATGCTTCTTCATAACCGACCCACGCAATCCCAGCCGTGTTGTCGTGAGGAGAGGCAAAAGGAACATCATTGGAATGGATGGAGTCGCCAACTAGGAAGACTACAATCAGTACGGCAACCCAATGAGGGAAGATGACGATGATGATGAAGTATACATCAAAAGAAGAATCAATACTACATTACCTAAGAAAAATCGTACTCCATGGAAAAGGCAAAGTCACAATGAGGGGCTCAATTATTCTTCAACAAACAAGAAGGGAAAGAAGCTGACTCAAAAACGAAAACGTCAACGCTGAGGAACCATATGTTATCGGTCAAATGATGAAATATATATATATATATATATATATATATATATATATTCCTATTTTGTATACACACTTAGCCATTATTATGCATGGGTCCAATGATGTAATATATATGTTCCTATTGTGTATACATATTTAACCGTCAAATGATGCAATATATATCACCTTCCCTTCGTTCACTGCTCTCGGAAAAAAAGAAAAGAAAAGTGAGAGAAAATAAAGGAAAAGAAAAAGGAAAGCTGTTATATAGGTACTGGTTATAGCAGTAGCGCTTTACTGAAAAAGAGCTACACTAGTCAAGGTAGCAGTAGTGCTTTCTGTACAAAACGCTATAGCTACCTGTAATAGTAGTAGCGCTTTCTATCTAAACGCGCTACTGCTACGTCCACTTAACCCAAAATCCTCACTCTCTCTGCTTCATCCCGCCTCTTTTCCCCCCAAATCCCGTCGGGGCCCTTCCCTCGTCGCGCCCCTGCGCTCGCCCCCGCCCTTGTCGCGCCCCTGCGCTCGCCTCCGACCCCGACCCCGGCCCCGACCCCGGCCTCGGCTTCGACCCTGGCACTCGCCCCCGACCCCGACGCGCCACGCCTCCCTCCTCTGCTTCCTCCCCTCCCAACCTCGGCCGTCGTCGGGCCTGCGTCCTCGCCCCTGCACCCTCTGTAACCCCCCCAACGCTCCTCCTCTCTCTGCTAGCTAGGGTTCTTCGGTTAATTTAATTAGGTTTTAGTTAGGGTAGTAGGTTAATTAGGTTATCTATTTAGTTATGAATTTAGCTAGGTTTTTATGAACCGTATGTTTTAAAATAGGACAGAAATTTACGGTTAAGCAATTGTAGTTAAAAGAAAAGGCAACATTTAAGCAATTGTCCAAATCAACATCCCTTGTTAAAGCAAATTTAGGTAGGCTGAATTTAGGTAGGCTGAATTTATATGCAAATTTGAACTAGACATGTGATATGTGGACATGTGATGTTTTGGACATGTCATGTTTGGAATTTGGACATGTCATTTGGACATGTGATGTTTTGGACATGTCATATTTGGAAAATGATGATTATGTGCAGGGTAAATGATCCGAGTGGCCTATGTTATGCCGGAATGTTGATTCATTTCCGTTCCGGTGAATTTCAGGCGCTCGATGTGTCCATTTTTTAGCAAAGGTCATGCCGAAATTTTTCGTGAATTTTGGCACGATTTGTGCTAGATAGTAGGCATATCAAGTGCTGGGAGTTGCTGGGAAACGACATTCTGGCAAACATAGATTTCTTTTTTATGTCATTTCTCATTTTTTCATACTTTTAGAATTAAACGAGGAGACTTAATCATAGGAAACATGTCGAACAACGAAGAAACTGGGCCTTCTGACCAAGATGCAGACGAGATGGATTATGAGGGTGAACAAGAGTACCTCGACTATTTGACTGCTAAGCAAGGTTTGCAGGTCGGCCTCGATGATGGTAGTGACGCCGACATCGACACCGACGGTGCCGGCACCGACGGCGGCGCCGAGACTGATGGCGGCGCCGAGACCGGCAGGGAAGGTACCGGCAAGGAAGATACCGGTGGGGAAGGTACCGGCAGGGAAGGTACTGGCGGGGAAGGTACCGGTGGGGAAGGTACCGGCGCCGATGCCGCTACCAAAAAGAAGAAGCAGAAGAAGCAGAGGGATACGAAAATCTAACAAACTAGGGATTGGACGACTAGTGATCACAAAGATGGCACCTGGCAAGTTTGAGCCATTAGAGCCGGAAGAACCTCGCAAGTGCTATGGGAACCAAGTAGGATGCATCCTACAGGAATGCGCGAGCATCAATGACGATGACTTAAGGAGTAAAGAACATTTGACGCAGTTGCTCCTGACGAAGTTGCACAAGAGATTCAAGTTCCCCGACCGGGATGATAACATAGAACAATCGTGGGATGATCCGAAGATGAAAAAGATTAACAATCACGCCATGGGCATGTTCAGCAATGATTTGGCCTGCTGTAAAGGGAGGGTGAAACACGCTATTGAGGCTGAGGAACCCCTGTCCAAGATTCTGGAGGAAAATCCGACACTTACGGAAGAGGAGTTCGAAAATTTCAAGGACACTTGCGCTACCGAGGCAGCTAAGGCTGCAAAATTCAAGAGCCTTCAGCAAAGGAACACGGGGAAGCATTGCCTCGGAAGCCATGGCTACCTCGGTAAAAGGCCCATATGGGATAAGGAGGACGCGGAATGTGAAGCCGCGGGTATCCCAGACCCCTTCACGAAGTTCACCAACCCCTTGGAGCGTGACTTCATCAGGGCCCGCTGCAAGTGGGACAAGGAAAAGAAGGTTTTTTACACGGATCTGATCATGAGGAAATTGATTAGACTATTAGTAATTATTCTTTTACCACCTTACATTTAGCTCCATATCTAGTCGACTACACATTCCTAAACGGTTCACGCTCCTTCTGCAGGAGAAGCAACACCAGCTTGCAGCCGAAAGCCCTACTTCTCCGATGAGGCCCAAGTGGGACACCCCTCTCAACCGGGCCTTGAACGAACTTAAGGGACTCCCTTTGGGCCAGCGGTCGCAATATGGTCGTGTGCACGGTGCTGGAGACGGCGCCACGTGGAAGGTGTTTTACAAAGAGGGCCCGGAGGCCAAGAAGCAGAAAAAGAAGTTTAGTCAGGCGGACATCAACGCGAAGGTGAAGCTTGCGGTCGAGAAAAAAGTAGCTGAGGACGCGAAAAAATCACCGAGGAGAAAAATAAGTTGCTACAGCAGGCAGTCAATGCAGTTGTAACTGCCTGCAGAAATGGTTTCGCTACTAACTTGGTTCCAGCTATCATCAACTGGACGAAGAAAAATCCAGACAAGACGGTACATGATTTTCCATTGCCCAGTTTCGTCGGGAGCAACTCCATGAACAACAACACAACCGCACCATCACTTGCTAACGCAACCGGGCCTCCTCTCGCAGTCGCTCCCGCTCATAGCAGCCCGTCCTCAGTCTCTGGTGCGCTAGGTGGGCCTTCGTCTTTGGCTGAGCTCGACGCCGTCACGGTAATTACATGGCGCACCAACATATATATGTAGAATATTCCATTTTCGTTGCCTTTCGGGTGTTTTACGCCACAGACATATGTGTTTGCAGGCCAAAGAAACCCCGTGCACCATACTGTAGCGACCTGACCCGAATGGATCAAGTCTTTGTGCTTAAGTGTTATCCCTGGATCGGTATGCTGACACACACAGTACTCGAGGATTTATAACAGAGGTAAATCACATGTATAAAATAACGTAAATACTATTACCTCAATCCAAAAATAGCGGAAGTAACAAGGTTGTGGATTCCCATCAACACCAACGGCAAAGTTGAGTGTAGAAATCGTAACCCTAACGTATCACTTTCTCGTCGTAAGATATCCTGCAACATGAGACGTTACAGCCACAAAGGGTCAGTACATTGAATGTACTGGCAAATTCACACTGTAGAGCAATGCTGAAAAATGGCTATCACTACATGCATATTTGGCTGGTGAAAAAGCTCTATGGTTGCAGTTTTGCGTAAAGCCAATTTTTCCCTACTGCAAAGGAATAAATTTTATTTAACTATCATGGTTGTTGTTAAACATTGAGAATGGTTGACAACATTCTCAATCCCAATTAAAAGTAGTCATTAACAACCCAACAAATTATTTTAAGTAACGTGATGAGATCAACAGGATAATCCAAGAACTAGATACTCAAAACGTCCATAACCGGGGACACAGCTAATCATGATTAGTTTATACACTCTGCAGAGGTTTGTGCACTTTTCCCCACAAGACTCGATCTCCTCCGTTGGAATTCTCGCACTGCAAGGTGTTTGAGAAACGGATGACCGAGACATAGTCTTTCAGAAGCGCTAGCACCTTACGAACGGGTAGACCGTACCAACCTACATCCCCTACATCAGCTAGTCTACCACTGTAAGAGTTCGCACGACTTAGTCAACTATGCTAGAGCCCATAGTAGCTTGTGGCTGCACACGGAAGTTTCTAGCATGAATAATCTCATGATCCCTTTGAGCCTGGGTGGCGGTCCATAAAAAATAGGCAATCCTGGTCTACCCAGGTGCCTAGACAGGCAATCCTGGAATACCCAGGTGCCTCAATCCACCCAGATGTGTGTTTAAGTTGCCACCTTAAGAACACTACAAGAAATATGTCAACTTATGACCTTCTGTCAGTGACCCTCGAAGAATTGGTCATAAATTTATGACCATTTCAGACCAATTGGTCAAAAGCTGTTCGGGGGGCTCCAAACCCTAAACCATTGTGACCATTTTGGTCAGAAAGGTCGTAATTTCCTCACACGAAAAGGTCATAAAGCAAACAGCGCTAGTCTGCTGCCTTATTTCTAGTTGTTAAACGACCAATATAGATGGTCATAGCCTTGTAAACTATGGTGGGTTGCTATGACTAGGCGCCACCTCATCAGTTTTGCCTATGTGTCATGTCCATGTGGCAGTTTTTGCCCTAGGTTGTGAAGCAACCTATATTTCTGTCATTCCCAAAATTCCCAAAAAAATCTCATAAATTCTTTGGGTCATATCTTCGTCAAATATGTAAAAACCTTCCTTGCCTAGTTCAAAACTAATTCAAAAATATTCATTTTCCTATTCTGTTCAGAGCAGCACTTTGTGAAGGAAGTACCACTTTGGCAATGTCCAAATGGTATCCATTTTCTACAGTGCTTTCCTATGCCCAAATAACCATCCTCCACCAAATGCCAACTCAATCCATTCATTATTTTGAGCCGAGCTTCAACATTCGTATTTATGTCCAGTGTGGTGGTTTGCAAAGCAAGTACCACCTAGGCTCCTCCTTTTGAGCTGAAAATTTGTGAAGACGGTCTTCTTAGTAACTGATCATCCTCAGCCAAAACTCACGCCCATTAGCCATGTACATTTCCCGTACCGCTAATCAAACACTTGGCTGCTAATTCATGTTTGAGCATCGATTGGTCTCCTCGTGAGAATCTTATGTTGTAATTTTCTTCCTAGCACCAACCTAGGGAGTGCCCAACCCACTAGACATGCCTAGGCCGCCCAGAACACATGGCAACGCCACGGTCACGCGGTGACCACGCGGCGGGCATGCGAGTTTACGCGCTCTAGAGTTGGGGCCCTCGGCCACCGCCCAAACCTCGACGTATCGCCACCAAACCATGTGTTTATGATTAAATAGGTCCTTATGTAACTAGAAATGATTTTTGGAAAAAATAAATAGCAAACTATGAGGCAGCTGCAGTTCAAATTTGACCCGCTTCCAGCTGAATCGGCAGAAATTTGTCTTTTTCACGAGAGGTGGATCAAAAATTTATACACCAGACCATTTTTTCATTGTGCATTAAATATGCCCTAGTATTTTATAAAAATGATTTGGTCCAATTTTGCAACAATTATTTGGTAGTTCCTTCACAAAAAAACCTCCTTTCGGGCACTCGAAAAATGGAAAATGGTTTTTCCGTCCAACGAAAATGAAAACTTCCTTAGGCAACATTGTTTGCCATTCCAAGATGCACCCTTGTGCACAGTATGAGATCATTTGAACAATCTATGCCACGAATGTGGCCACAAGATTGATCATTTGGCTTGAAAGCCATGAATCTTCACAGATGATAGCTCATTTCTGAGAACACTTTTTTAAAATAATTACCGTATTGCAAGTTTGTTATTTTTCCTGGGAATTTGGTCACATATAATGACACAATGCGAAGGTTTTCCAATTTTTTGATTTTTTTTGAATTTTTTATGCCCGTTTCAAAATGCGGTCAAAACGGCGGGCTTGACCGTTCCTAGCTAGTGGTTGAATCTTGGAATTTTTTTGGTGTTTATCTTATTAAATAGATACTTATGTACCTAGAAATGATTTTTGGAAAAAATAAATAGCAAACTATGAGGCAGCTGCAGTTCAAATTTGACCCGCTTCCAACTGAATCGGCGGAAATTTGTCTTTTTCACGAGAGGTGGATAAAAACTTTTTGCACCCAACCATTTTGTCAATTATGCATTAAATATGTCCTAGTATTTTTGAAAATTGATTTGGTCCAATTTTGTAACAATTATTTGGTAGTTCCTTCACAAAAAAACCTCCTTTTGGGCACTCGAAAAATGAAAAATGGTTTTTTCGTCCAAAAAAAACTGAAAACTTCCTTAGGCAACATTGTTTGCCATTCAAATATGCACCCTTGTGCACAATATGAGATCATTTGAACAAACTATGCCACGAATGTGGCCATAAGATTGATCATTTGGCTTGAAAGCCATGAATCTTCAGAGATGATAGCTCATTTCTGAGAACACTTTTTAAAATAATTGCCGTATTACAAGTTTGTTATTTTTCCTGGAAACTTGGTCACATATAATGACACAATGCGGAGGTTTTCCAATTTTTTGATTTTTTTTGAATTTTTCATGCCCGTTTCAAAATGCGGTCAAAACACCGGGAATGACCGGTCCTAGCTAGTGGTTGAATCTTGGAATTTTTTTGGTGTTTCTCTGATTAAATAGATACTTATTTACCTAGAAATGATTTTTTGGAAAAAATAAAGAGCAAACTATGAGGCACCTGCAATTCAAATTTGACCCGCTTCCACCTAAATCGACGGGAATTTGTCTTTTTCACCAGAGGTGGATCAAAATTTTTGACACCCAACCATTTTGTCAATTGTGCATTATATATGGCCTAGTATTTTATAAAATTGATTAGGTCTAATTTTACAACAAATATATGATAGGTCCTTCACAAAAAAAACTCATTTTGGGCACTCAAAAAAATGGAAAATGAATTTTTCGTGGATCAAAAGCATTTTACATAAAATCATTTGGTCAATTATACATACAATTTGGTCTAATACATAGAGTTGGTAGGTTCGTCACAACAAAACTATTTTTTATACTTCAACAACGAAAATGCTTTTCTCCTGCAAAAGAACTTATTTTTAATCATTTACGACCTATTTATATGGTCATAAAATCATCAAGGCCTTTATTGCATTCTGATTGGTCCACGAGCACCTCACGCGGATCATGCCCGACCACCGTTGGATAGGCCTGGATCCGATGGCAGCCCTCTTCCCCCACCCCCTCTACCCCTCATCCCTCTCATCCCCCTCCCGAATCAGCGCAGCTCTCGTCCAAACCCTAGCCGCGCCATCCTCCGTGCGCCGCCGCCCCCATCGATTCCACCCAACACCGCCGATCCCCTTCCACCTCTTCCACCCATCCCCTCGTCGCCACCCACCTTCGCCACCGACCAGTCCCCTCGCCGCCACCCACCTCCGCCACACCTCCCCTCCCCACCTCAGATCCTCTCCCCTCTTCCCACTCCCAGATCCAACTTCCCACCGCCGCCTCCGGCGCCCAATCCCGGCGACCTAAGGCGGGATTCGACGATGCCCAGCAGACCTACACCCATCATCGGCCATGGAGGCGGTGGCCCTCTCCGCCGGCGACGCGCGGACGAGACCTACACCCGTCCCGTCCTTCTCCTTTCCTCTGTCTCTCTCTCTCCCTCACGCATCTTCCCTTTCTCTCAGGTACATCTACAGCAGCCCCGCCATGGATGGCCTCTTCACGAGCTCCTGCCGCCGCTGCAGTTCGTCTGCGTCGTCGCCCCGCAGACCACCCCTGCACCTCTGCAGCGGACCTGCTCCACATCTCCTACAACCATGACTACGTCTGCTTCACGACGAGACGCTCGCGACAGCGCAGGCCTCCGACGCCATCCTGCTCGGCGCGATAGGAGGGTGAGTGGAAACGATCTGGCAATAGTAATTAGTTCAGAAGTTGTGATGTGCATCTGTGACTTTCAGTTTCAGTAAATGGACGTTGATGCTGCGCTTGCAGGTATAAGTGGGACAGCAGTGAGAAGCATCTCAAGCCTAAGACCGGGCTGCTCAACATCCGTGCCGGGCTCAGCATGTTCGCCAATCTACGGCCAGCCATGATGCTGCCGCAGGTATATATCCCTATCTTGTTTCAGCTTCAGTGCATTTCACATAAGTACTATGCTTTACTCGACAGCACTGCCTTTCGTACTCTAGTTTGCTAGTTGCATCCAAGGCCATGTATCGAACGCATCAGATTGTCTCCTGCATCCCTGATGTAATCTCTAGTAGCGGCACATAGTTTAACCAAGCAGCAAAATACTAGCAAATGTAGCCATAGCTGCAGGATTTGGGATGGGTGGACTTGTTTAATTCACTTAAGAATAATAATGTCCTGTGTAACTACTTCCCTCTCTGCTCAGTTAACTAGCTAGCTCACTGGTTGTTGCTGTGGTGGTTTAGGGTCCTGGAGAACGCTTGCAGGGACGACGAGGAGATGCGCGCCATCCTTGGCGACAACATCGGCAACCTGGAGCTCATGAAGCAGAGGGTGCGTTTTTCTGTAATAATAAATTACCGGCGTCTTGATTCTTGGGGCCTCAAAGTGCAGTGCGTCTGCTGTGCTGAAATTGTAGAGCTTTGTGTGCTTGCTGTGCAGATACAAGAGAGGGTGCACGCGAAAGGCAGGGAGGGGTTCAACAGGCCCAAGACAGGCTCCGTCGCCGCGTTCAAAGTCAGCTTCCGAGAGTGAGTTGTTGCGTAGATGATGAACACACATGTATTGTTATCTTCTAGGCATGCATGATAGCTGAAAGTGATTCTGGACAGCTTCAATGACTTCGTTGACTGATTCGTTGTTGGTGAACTTGGTGATATTGTGCATGTAGATCATGATGTACCAGCTCTGCAATGGCGTTGCTTTCTGCCACGAACGCGGTGTCCGGGACCATGACCTCGAGCCACACAACCTGCTCATGGGTGGATGCGCTGGTATCCTCTGGTTTGATCCCAGCAAGAGGTAGTCTTCTCTTCTCTTTATCAACCAAAGGCACTTTCTTTTCTCATGGATGGATGGGACTCCATTAATTTAGTATCAATTTAGGTGTTAGTATGCTATTGATGCTCGTGTTGATGCCATGCTTTTTGTCTTGTCATGTCCTGAAATTAAGTGGCAGCATCAAATGCAAATCTATTAGTGTTGTTAAACTGCTGGTAGGCTAGCTACAAACTGACTTGTTATTTTCTTCTCTAGCAAATTGTATACATGAATCTCTAGTTGGCCATAAATTTGACATATTGATTTACATATGCATACACATGACTATTTCTGTACACTGAATATTTAAGCTTCTGCCTAGCTTACCAAAATTATGTATACAGAGCTGCACGTTTTAACACTAGAAATCAGTTTCTCTAGCATATATAATAGAAATACAGAAGTGCTTCTTTCCATATTAGAGCTGTGCTTGGCTAATTTTTCCATGTGATGACTACCACTTTTACAGGTAACGCTGATGGTTTCGGAGATACTCGTAAAGAAGAGTTGTACAATGCATGTGCTACTCTTAAGGTACTTGGGGTCCTTCACTTCTCCATAGTAGATTGTTTCCAGCCTTTGAACTCCTAGGAGATTTTAACACAAATTGTAACAGATGATTCCCTTAATAGACAATGCATGTGCTACTCTTAAGAATTTAATAAGTGCATGCTATACTGTTGCTTACTAGGCCAGAAGTGTTTTTTATGCTAGAAGTCATTAGTAGATCATGAGCAGAGTGAAGCCTAGAATTGCTGCTGCACAAATAGATTGCTTGCCACTTTGCTACCTGAAACAGAGCCTCGATTCCATTCAGACGCTTTTCTGACTCTTTATTTATTAGCGGCCCGTGTAAGAACAAAAAAATAAAGCTCCAATTAAGTATGGTATTTTGTTTTTATTTCATGCTCTTTGTAGCTGACGGGTTGGGCTGTGCTTGGATGGGCCATGTTGTAGCTTACAGACATTCTGCATACTAACTCAGCCTTCGTATTACAAGTTTAAAAGAATTGCTGCGTAGTTCACAAACCTGGGACTAAACATTTCATTATTTTTGCTCTTGACGACTTTTACTTAGACTTTCAGTTTCAATAAGCCACATCCTTGTATAAAACTTAACACTGTCATGCACCTGTTTGCGCGTATGCCTATGATAGGGTTAGGACCTGCCACACCTTTAGAGTTGAAAATGTGATGATTTAGCTCACTTTCTTAACGTGATGTTGCTGTTGTACTCCATAAATTACTGAACATTTGTTAAAACTCCAAAAATACAGTATTTGCTACTGGCCTATTAGTGTTAGCAGTATTTGCAGCTGGAGTATTTAGAGATTTAGTTTCCTACTCCAAATTTTGTATGTTTTTGATGTGAAACGCTTATGCATGACTAAGTGTTAAGTTGATACAATTTTGAGTCTGCACTGCTGTATGTTTTTTATGTGAAACACTTATGCATGACTAAGTGTTAAGTTGATACAATTTCTTTGATAGACAAGCATGGAAATATGTATTAACTTTCCTGAAAGTAGATAAGCATGACAATTCTATTCAATTCTGATTTCTTTTGTAGTCAATTATGTTCAACTGATTTCTGAATATTTCTGATGTGACCTGTGGCCAGGTACCAGAGGCGATCGGCATCCTCCTGGTGGCGCTGCTCCTCACAAAGTGTTGAAGTTGGATTACCGCCTCATGTTGATGGCATTGTTTCTTTTTGGTGATCTAATGTCGCTTAGGTTGCTGCTGCTGTGATGGAAGCGCACCACAACTTTAGTTGATGTGTATCTGTTTTTGCTTGTTTTAGTTGAGGTTGGACGGGCAGACTTGTATGTGCTGTTGTGTGTATTTGGATGAATGATTTCTGAATTTAATCATTTAATTGAGAGAATTATTGAGTGTTTGCTGTTCAAATGTGTAAACTAGAAATCAGGGAATAATAAAAAGACCAAATGGTCTACTGGATCAAAAATGCTACAGCCCAAATAATAGTGGGCTGGAATATTGTGCATTTCTGTAAAACCTTACAAAAAGGCCTAATGAAATGGTTTGCAAAAGGGCCATGGCCTAGAAAATTAAAAGGCCGAATTGTAGGGCGTGTCCCATGTAGCCGACCAAAAATTCACATGAAAAAAACAATAAAAAGGCCGAATTAATGGGCTCGGCCCATGTAGGAAACCGAATTGGACCGGGTTGAATCTTGTGCAACATCAGCTTGCCACGCTGGATGCCTACGTGGCTTGGGGAGGTTGCTAGTGACCAAAACGCCACAGTAGGAATATTTTGGTCGTAAACGTCTTTGACCATTCCAGAAGAAAGGTCGCTATAGTCAGTTTACGACGGCCAGCTTTTGACCTTCTATTTTTGGTCACAAAAAGGTCGTAAATGGAAATTTGTGACCTTTCAGTGACCAATAGTGGTGGTCACAAGTTGACATATTTCTTGTAGTGGTAAACCGTTAATTAACAATCTCACATCTATCATGGATACTCTCAAAACCCAATCCACGTCTACGAGCATAGCATGACAATATAAGCATAGCGTAATAGTAACTCCCAAGGGTTGAATGCAGGGCAATAGGTTCCTACTTCATCAACTACTTCCCAATACCCACATGTTATCAATCCTACTCATGCAATGTTTGAGGGTGAAACTAATGCATAAAAACTGGGTATGAAAGGGACATGATCAAAGTGTGAACTTGCCTGCAATGTAGATGAAGATGATTCGCACTCAACACTCTTGATAGATCTATTTGTCACACTCCGGTCAATCTATTGTAAGCAAACAATAGTAACCACACATAAGCACTCACTCAAAAAAGATCGGAAAGAACGAAGAAGAATTCGAAAAACAGCAAAACCAAGCAAATAACTCTTGAAACATAAAACAATCTCTAACAGTACCAAAATTATGTGAATTTGGCCTTATCAGAAAGTTTAGGTCAAGAGTTTTAATTTGCAAAAAGAATCAACTCAAACGGAGTTATAAAACTCAAGTTATGAACAAAAGAAGTTTAAATATGAATCTAAACAAATTTCGAAATTTGAAAATTTCAAGAAGTTGACATGACAGGTTAACTGGATAGGTGAAAACAAGACGAAACTATAGGCGCTGGTTTCATCTAATTTGGATGAACGAGTAAAAAGTTATGGCTATTTGAAAAATCAGGGCCAAGCTATTTTACAGAAAAAAATAGCTATGGATAAAAGAATTCTAGATTTAACGTATAAATACAGAGAACGAGTAAATATACTTTTATAAGGTATAGAAAAGACGACTTCGGAGTGTGGAGACAACTTTCAAAAATCTTGCTGGAGAGGAGAAATATATTTTTAGCTAGTCAAACCAAAATATTGATTTAACCCGCAATGAATAATTTTTGGAGGCAATGTGGGACTAAATGTTGACGAACAAATAAAATAAACGGGGAACCGCATGGGCTAAAAGCACCACGGGCCGGCTGCGCGCGCACGTACACGGCGCTGCAGTTTTTTTTTTGAAATTGAAAAAGAAAAAGAAAAGAAAAACTATGGAGAGAAAAAAATATGGGGAAGCATTATGGCCGGCTGGGCCGGGCCCACTTAGCAGAGAGAAAAAAACGATGGGACATCAGATGCTATTATGCAGCGCAAGGGCGATAAATAGATATGGGCCATACGTACAGTATTTTTTAAAGAAACAGAAGGAAAACCGAATAAAGAAAACAAAACGCGACATTTTATATAGTCATATTATATATCAGAACTTTCAGAAAAAGATTTCCCACAAGCTGAACATTTTCCTAGGGTCAAATAAGATCCACATATATACAAATAAAACAAAGAGTGCTTCTGCTCTATTAAAATCCAGTAAAAATCGTTTTAAAAATACCAAAATTAATTCAAATTTATTTCTCTCCAATTTTCTATTGTAGGGAATCATATTACCCTATTTTCCATATATTTTATTTTTGGAGAAAAATAATTTGAATAAAACTCAAATAACTCCAAATTGAAAAATAAATTCACAAGAACTTTGAATTTAATTCTTTGAAACTCCCAACTCATATTTCATATGTTTTGAAGAAGTTATTTTATCTTCGCTCGTGAAAATCATTGAGTTGCATAAAGTTTCTGGGTTGGAAATATTTTCCAAATGAAATTCAAATATTTTCAACACCCCTTGTCATTTAAATAAATGGAAGAAGTCATGTCATCTTCTCTCCAGGATTTTGTGGTGAAAAGAATTGGTGAAAAGAATTTGAATTCACGGAGATCACGAATGCAAAATGAAAGTTTGGGAAAGTCCTTTTATTCCCTCTCATTTAACTTTCAAAAAGTTTCGAATTTCACTCAATTTCACACAATCAATCAAATCTATCTATTTATTATAACATTCCAAAATTTAGAATTTTGGGATGTTACACATACTCTGCTTGATCAAAGGCCAGAAGGCGGACGTGGGAAAGGGGATGATAATGAACCCCTTGCAACCCACGTTCCACAACCAGCCGATCCCCGCTGGGCACTTCAGGGTTAGCTTGTCCAGTGTGAAATCGGGGCACGAGGATTTGCCTCCTCCAGTACAGCATGTGGGAGAGGACGACGAGACCCCGCCGCGGATTGGAAGCTGCAAGGGTTGGGTGCTGCTATGCCCGAAGAATCGTATTCGTCTGGAGCCGGCCGAGAGCACACCAATAACCACACATCAACAAGCATGTGCGGAGACCACCCCGCCTACGCAATTACCAGCTCCTGTAGTGCCGGGTGAGAGCGGCGGACGACGTGATGAAGGGGTGCAATAGTACTGGCTGATATAATCGGTCCTATAGAATAGAGAATAGATGATGAGATGGAGGTCGACCCTATGGGTTTCCTCAATACAAACTCGTATGACTATGACATAGATATGATGAGTCAACAATATGACAAATCGGGCTATCAGCATGCTAATGAGGATATGGATGATCTGCCCGGGAAGGAAGGTCGTAGAAGGGATTGCAAAAAGTCTCTCTTCATGAAATCCTCACAGGACACGCCTGAAGATGCCGCCTCAACACAGGCTCAACTAGCAGGGGGTCGTACAGTGCTTAGCCCGGGAACACTGGGGCAGGGGTTAAGGAAGGGTCTGGAAGGTGTGCCCAAGAAAAAAGAGAGGAAGAGATCGGGGAAGATAGCTGCCTCCAAACAAGCCAGAGCACATAGCAGCCAGACGATGGATTCTGAAGAGCGTGTACCCGTGAAAGGTGCGGCCATGTTCCATCTCACGGGCAAGCCGATGCTACCGCTGGAGGCACTATCAGGGGATCTCAGGAGACTGCACGACCATGTGTTATCGACCGAGAAAAGCCTACTAGCCTCGAAGGATCCAGGATATCCGACATACGCGACTCATGTGCCTGAGGGGAAGTACTACGTCGACACACGGCCCGAAGAGGTGTTCTTCCTGCGGTTTGACCATATCTTTGAGATGTTTCTGACAAGGCAACTCGATTTTACAATCGTCCGCATTTTTGCTACATATGAGCTCCGTCATGAAGAGAGAAGAAGTCTCGCAAATCTGTGTGGCGGATGCGTACTACATGCACGAGTCTTTCTTGAGTCTCGGCGACTTCGAGCGTGAAACTGCTAGGGACTACCTCCAAAACTTCATGGTACAGAATAAGGACCAGGAAATTGTCCTCCTGCCTTATCATCCAAAGTAAGTCAGTTTTGGACAACCCTTTCGTACATTTCAATCATTCCTTCTCGCTCATATAGAGAATAATTTGAGGTTTCTTTTCCCCGCAGCAACGGGCGCGCCGTCCTTATCGTTCTTTACCCGCGAGTCTCCCACGCTGTGTATTTCGACCCTTCCAGAGACTACGAGAAAAAGGACTACACCCACATAATGAATATTCTAGATGATGCTCTCCAAGGCTTCAGCATTAGAGGTGGCCACATGCAGATCAAGAAACAAAGGAACAAGAAGATGGGTTTCGTGCATAAAAGTAACTTCTGCTGCATCGATGTCCCAAAACCAAGCAAGAAGGATGGATTCTACATCGTCCATCTCATGATTGAGTTTAGCAGGGATCACCAAAAGCTTCCCATGACAAGTAGAAATGATGATCATATCCACAAGTGGCTAGTATCTCATGGAGAAGCGGATTATAAACTTAGAGATGACTTATTTCGCATCCAAAGGGGCATTGCGACGATCATCATGAAAGAAGTCGTCGATGAGAAGGGGATGTTCCCCAACGGCCCTATATCGCGAGTTGACGTCCGAACTTGCATAGGCATGCAACGTCTAGACCTCACGCCGTTCAAGAAGCTAGGGTCCATCCTTGATGATATGGAAGGATGGAACTTCTAGTGATTTACGATGCCGATGATGATGATATGTGTCGGTTGAACTTGTATACTTTCTGTAGCGATGAAACTTGCATATGATTCGAGACTTGCATGTATCGCTATTTTTTGAGATGATGATGAGATACCACTTTGTGTTCGATGATGATTATGATGAGACTATTTGTATGTATATGCTATGATTACATTTGTGGTCTCACAGCCATTTGTATGTGTATGATGATGACATTTGTATGTGCTAAAGATTCTTGTATAAAGCCTGTTCAAATACAAAAAAAATATGCAAAAAAAAAATCAAAAACTACTAAAATTGGCAGTAGCGAGTGCGGCCAAAACGCGCTAGAGCTATTAGCAGTAGCGAGCTTCTACGTAACACGCTGCTGCTACACTTGTATAGCAATAGCGCGGGCGCGCACGCGCTGCTGCTATGGGTTAGCTGTAGGGTCTTATTAGTAGCGCCGGTCCCCGTGCTACTGATATACCTAGAACCCACGCTGCTGCTAGGCTTTTTCCTAGTAGTGAAGAGGAGCTCCAAGGTATCTAATGGGAAAACTTCCCAGCTTCCAACCCATGACTTGGGCAAAAATATTAGCCCTATCAGAATTAATATTAATGGGTAGCAAATCACATTTATGGAAGTTGATCCTCAAGCCAGAGATCTGTTCAAAACAAGATAATAGCCACTTTAGGTTTTTAGCCTGGTCTAAACTATTGCCTAGAAAAAGGAGAGTATCATCTGCATATTGCAGGCTGATTACTCCAGCAGGATTAGAGGGAGGAAAACCCCCTCAATAAACTTGTTAGAAGATGCCTTGTCTAGTATTCTAGTGAAGACATCTAATACAAGATTAGACGGTAGGGGTGAAGCATGGTCTCCCTGCCTTACTCCCTTACCAGTCAAGAAAATTGTTCATGTCATTTAACCTAACACCAACAGATCCATTATATAACAAAGACTTAATTTTATTGACCCAGTCAGGGCTAAAGCCCCTTGTGGACATCATATCTACTAGAAACTCTCTATTTACCATGTCATAAGCTTTCTCATAGTCAAGTTTGAAAACAAAACCAGACATTTTCCTAGCATGAACAGCATGAATTATTTCATGTGCAGCTACAATGCTTTCCACAATAAACCTGCCTTTTATAAAAGCAGTTTGATTAGGGGAAATCAATTCATTACAGATGGGGCCAAACTTATTGGTGACACACTTGGAAAAAAAATTAAAGCTGCAATTAGTCATAGCCAAGGGTCTAAACTTTCCACCTCCTTAGGAACTAGGGTAAGTAGAGAGAAGTTGAGTCTAAATAAATCTAGCTCACCTTTCTCCCAGTCTCTAAACAGAGCAAACAAATCATTCTTAATAACATCCAAAAATTGCTGGTAAAACAAAAAAGGAAACCCATCAGGTCCAGGAGCCCCCTCAGCATAAGAGCCAAAGACTGCCTCCTTAATTTCTTGCTCAGTAAAAGGGGTGTTAAGAATATCATTTTGAGCACTAGTAACTTTACTATCATCACCCCAAAATTCATCTTCTAAGGTGATGTCAGTTTTATCTTGGTATCCAAATAACTTCTTATAAAATTTAACAGCAACATCTAGAATACCTTTAGGATCATTCACGGGACCATTTTCTCCTTCCAGCATCAGTACTTGTTTCTTTCTCCTTTTCTGATTAGCAATGGCCTTGAAGTATCCAGTATTATGTTCTCCCTCCACGATGTCCCTCTCTCTGGACCTCTGCCTGGCTTTGATCTCCTCCCTGGTCCAGATATCATTCAGCTCACCTGAAATAGATATAATTTTATTCCTGGAGTTAGGGGAAAGAGGTTGGGATTCTGCAATAATATCAAGGCAGTTATATTCAGCAATTAGAGATTGCTTCTCTCTATTTTGGGTAGCCTCATAATCGATGCACCACCCTTTAATAGCATTTCTAGTAATCCTACAAACAGGCAACTAAGAAACCATGTGTTTTAGCTTTTGGTGTCCGAGAACTTTGACAAAGGCAAAACATACGTATTGTATCAAATATATACCATCATGACCACATGATTTTGTTCACGTATGTGCGAGAATTCACTATACAGTTCAAGAAATGAAAAGTATCCAAGAAATAGGTAAGCCATGTAAATTGCAGATCCATCTTGTCTGGGTAAATCATAAATCCTGGACGTACCAAATTTAAGAAAGTAGAAATTACAGTGCATCATATGCTATCTGCACTCCTCTTTTGTTTACAAATATTATGGAGTTGGTAGCAAAAGGCTTTGTGTGTTGCAACGGGATGATTAAATAGTGCCTATTGTAGCATGTCCTGAAAATTTAAGCATGTTTGGTATTGCTCTGTTTATAACATTATTGTAAATATGCCCGCGTGTTGCAATGGAAAAAAATAATTTGATTATTCAGATGTGGTAGAGATAAAAAAAAGTCTGAAACATATGCCAAGACGATTTGTCTTTTTTTGCTGAGAGCTGTTTATTTTGTGAGTTCAAATAGTTCTGTTTATTGTTCATGTACTGTTTTGGCCCGATTTGTCTCAATCCCGCGCGTTGCAATTGGGGGTCTGTAAAAATGTTTATTGTTCATATACTGTTTTGGCCTGATTTGTCTGTTTTTGCTAAGAGCTGCTCAAATGTCCAAATGACTTGAAATTTGGAGCGGGCCTCACGCATCAAATTGTCTACCACACAAAAAAAATTGAAATTTTTTGAATTTGTTTTGAATTTTTTATGAATTTTTTTCTAACCGGGTGCAGATGAGTCTGGGCACCGAAACGGTCCGATTTGTCTTTTTTGCTGAGAGCTGCTCAAATATCCAAATGACTTAAAATTTGGAGCTGATCTTACGCATCAAATTGTCTACCGTACAAATTTTGTTTTGGAATTTTTGATTTTTTTTTTATTTTTTACGAATTTTTTCTAACAGGGTGCAGATGAACCTAGGCACCAAAACGCCCTACAGGCTCCACCCACTATGTTACTTCTTTGCTTTAGATATAGTATATGAATATACTAAAAATAATACTCCCTCCGTTCCTTGATGTAAGGTGTATAGATTTTTGAGAAAAAACCGAAATATAAGGTGTATTGCATTGCACTACTCATCTAGATAATGTTTTTAGGGATTTGATTACATTTCCTTATATTAGGCAAGCTCCTCTATTTTTTCATGTCAATTAGTTAGGTGTAATCTCGCTCAAAATTTATGAAATTTTCCTTCCATGTGCGTTCTTTAATTTCCATGCCAAAAACTATACACCCTATATTTAGAAATGAAGGGAGTAAAGTAGAGTATATACATGGCTACCAAAGATAATCCTGTTTCTTTTGTGAGTTCAAATAGTTCTGGCTGTAGCTTCTTTGAATAAGGATCTATTAAGTGGCTACCAAGCAAGTGCCTGCCAGATACTTCTATTCTTAACAATTGTGATAGGTTTCTTTATCTTGAATTTCAAAAGCATAATTAAGCTCATGCCTTCAAAGAAATACTCCCTCCCTCTGGAAATACGTCTAGATACAACAATTTCTCCGACAAGTATTTCCGGAGGGAGAGGGTGATTGACAGCTTCCTTTTTTGAGCTATGATCCTCCTATCTTACTAAATGGTATCATTGCCACCCAACAAAAAATGTTGAGACTTGAGTTCATAATCCCTCTGATTTTATTTTATACATATCATTTACAAGATTTATACATTGCAGCTACAGGAATGGGAATCAGCAGTAAACAGAACGCATGGTTCGTCCACCTGCCGGATGATTTTGTTGCATGGAATGTTACAAAAAGCTACTGTTTCTCGAACACCAATTGGGGCCTAGAATGAGAAAGGACATCGGCAAGCAACCCTGTATGGGACATTCTGTGAAATCTGCACCCAAGTACTTCGTTTGCACTCCCAAGCTATTACAGCGAACCATGCAGCAGCAGCACGTCCAAATGTATTTGACATCTGAAGCAAGATGGCAACAACAACGTCCAAAGAAATCGGGAGCCCGTATTCAGCTATTCTTGCAGATAGTTTTCATCTGGATAAAAAGGCTGCCCCCAGGAAGTATTGTGTTGACATTTCTAACTGAGGTTGAACAATACTACTCCCTCCGTTCCCTCCGTTCCAAAATAGATGACTCAACTTTGTATTAACTTTATACTAAAGTTAGTATAAAGTTGAGTCATCTATTTTATAGAACGGAGGGAGTACTAACTAAAACTCGTTCAGAAAATGAAAGTCACATTTGCCTATCTAGATCAAACTACAAAAAATTCAGTTTCAATAATCAGGCAGTTCTCATGCAGCATACAGTCGAGGCTAATATGATTTAATAGCAACCGGAGCAATTCTCAAACTCAGCCAAAACAAAGCCAAACCGACAGACAAAATAACATGGCTAGACAAATAGCCTCAAATCATATTCTGATCAAAGTTCTGCTTCGTAACTTGACTGCAATTTCTACTTCGGGAAGTACTTGTCCCAAACTTGAAGTACCTTTTCCCCGATCGAATAGAAGGTAAACCCCCTGGAGGTGTCATCTGCCCATGCCTTGAACTTCTTCAACAAAGATTGCCTGCGCAACGCCTTCTCTTGCTTCTCCTTCAAGATTTCAACCGTTGCCCTGATGGTGCGCATACAGTACTCAGGTCCTCCTTTCTGCCTGAGTTTGTCTTGAACCCCGAGCGCAGTCTTCTCCACATCCTCGATGACCAGGTTTCCCGGCGCAGGCACATGCTTAGGGATTGACTGGGGAAGACACTGTTCACAAACAATGAAATTAGGAAATTCTGGAAATGCGCTGTTCAAAAACGACTGAAATCAGTAATGTACAGGAGTAACAAGCATAAGAACATTGCAAGTTGGAATGAAATCTTACGCGAGGGATCGTGCGTACAAGGGCACAAGGGATGAGCGTCAGTGGCCTGGAGTGAAAGATAAACAAAATTATCTATTAGCCCAGAGGTGAGGTAAGACATTCATGAACAAGTTTTAATGCTACATTTAACAATCACACCCCTAATTCAAAAGATGAACCGGTGCAGAAAAAACTAACAATAAAACAACTCATAAACAAAATTTCACTGGTTCATCAATCAGTAGGCCTAGATACATATTTTGCAGGTTGCAGCATAAGCATGAACATCCCTAGAAAGCAAAACACTTTGCAGCGGGTAAATTGAATTGCATATAGATCCTCCAGAGCTAGGTGTGACGAATACACCAGATATAACAGATCATAACCTAAGCTGCAGCATAACAGTCACAATATAGACTTATCTGTCTATAACCACGGAAATAAACTACTTACTCTGGTCCCTGGCGCATGGAGGAAAGGTACTCAGCGGGCTTCAGTGTGTTAAGCTCCAGGGTACGGTGCACCCTAAATAATATCCCAAGAAAAGATTAAAATGGTAATGAATATAACCATTAATAAATCAGACCTCACTACACTTTCAATACTGAGTCAGCATTAAAAAAAAAAGGTAGCCCAAGTTAGAATTGAAATAACAACTTTGTAGAAACCGCCTCATAAACTAGCCTAGCAGACAATAACAATCTAGAGAGTAGTGATAAAAATAGATCACAGCCTGCAGCCAATAGTCGGTGGGATCCATCAATGACCTATGAGGGAAGGGGAACCACTAAAATATTCTGCAGGCAATGCCTTGACCCACCCCAATGATATTCTATAGAAGTAAATACCAACATGAAACAGTTGAGGTCAAGGCATTGCTCATTGGGGTGGGTTAAAATCACACCACTAATTCAGAAAGATGAACCGGTGCACCAAAAAAAAAATGATGAGATGTCAAAAATTTAACAAAATCTAAACACCTCTTAAACAAAATCAAACACTGGTTCATCAATCAGTACACTAGATGTACATTTTGCAGCATAAGCATGAACATCCCTAGAGAGCAAACACTTTGCAGCAAGTTAATTGAATGCATTCTCATAATCAGAATTAAACACTGGTTCAACAATCAGTACGTGAGATCTACATTTTGCAGCATGAGCACGAACATGCCCAGAAAGCAAACACATTGCAGCAAGTAAATTGAATACAACAGATCATAACCTAAGCTGCAGCATAACAGTCACAATATAGATTTAGCTATCTATAACCACAGAAGTAAACAGATAGACAGTGTCGCTGGAGCACAGGATAAGGGCAGAGCATGTAGTACTTACTGCAGTCCCTGACGCATGGCGGCAAGGTAGTTAGCCTGCTTCAGCTCCAGGGTATGGACCAGGGGCACCCTATGGTAATGAATATAACCATTAATCAAACCTCACTACTGAGTAAGCATAAAAAAAAAGGAGTAAACTAGCCTAGCAGACAATAAAAATCTATGAGACAATTGCACAGGGCTAGACAAAGAAGGTTGCAAATTTGGTTGAACTAAGTAAGGTTAGAGGGTAACCTGTAGGTTACAACTTTGCATCCCTAACAATGAGGCAGATCTCACTAAACTTACAACTCCAAGGAGTAAAGCGGCGAAGTTAGTAAAATACCAACAACTTTGTAAGTAGAGACCGACAGTTCAGGAAATTGAATCACTAATTAACCAAGCAGACCATAACAATCAGAGTATATATTTATCTATCGGTAAATACAAAATTATACAGCAAGCAAATCCACGAGGGTTTCTAGGGTTAGAAATCCATGCATGCCCCATTTGAAGGAAGGGGAGCCACTAAAACATACTCCCTCCATCCCACATAATATAAGAGCATTTTTGACACTGCACTAGTGTAAAAAAATGTTGTCATATTATGAGACGGAGGGAGCACTAAACTTACTACAGCAAGATCTTTGAAGCAAAGTACTTACTCCGGTCCCTGGACCACAGCAGCAGGGTAGCCTTTGGTGGCGGTGGCATCCTTCTCCTTCAACTTGGTAAACACGTTCATGTCCAGGGTATGAACCAAGGGCATCCTAAAAGGGAAAATGATAATGGATATCAGACTTCATTATTCTAACAGAGTAAAGTACCCTATAATAAGTTACTAAAATACCAACAAGTTTCGTAATACCAAGAGTGCAGGAAATCTGAATCAGTACAGCAGCCAAACAGGCCATAACAATAGGAACATAGATTTGTCTAATTAAGCGGGAATTAATCATTTTAGTCAGGATGCATGCAAATCCGCCAGGGTTTCTAGCGTTACAGATCTATCAATACCATTTGACATTTGAAGGAGGGGAACCACTAAATATTCGAGGAACTCCACTATGCAAGGACAGGACCACAGCAAAAACGAGGCTGCGCGAAATACTAACACAGGCACGAGATCGAGATCAGGAGCACGGGATCTAGCAGGTGGTACTTACTCAGGTCCCTGGCACATGAAGGGAAGGAAACCCGCAGTGGTGGCGGCCTCCCTGAGCTCGAGCGCGTGCTTGACGCAGCGGCGCTCGTCAAGGGGCTTCGTGTCGGCCCTCTGAAGGAGCTCGCACGCCATCCCCGAGGACGAGTTCCCCTTGACGGCGGCGTCCTTCCTGTTCCCGGCGATGAGCTCGGACACCTCGCTTCCCTCTGCCGAGGCCATGCCTGGAGATAGATCGAAATTGATGGTAAGTAAACGGCAGAGAAGGATAACGAGATTCTGGGCGAAACAGGGGCGGATTTCGAGATCAGAACGCTACCGGCGAGCAGCGGCGCGGTGTGGGGAGGGAGCTCTCGTGGGGGACAAGTGGGCGGCGGCGGCGGCGGCGGAGGCGGAGGCGGAAACAAAGGCGCCCAGAGAGTGGGAGTGATGAGCGCACTTATAGGTGCTAACCCTAGAACTTGACGTGTACGCGCCGTCGGATCTGGGAGCGGACGGCGCTGATCCAGCCGATCCCGCGGCCTCCGGGGAAGGACTCGACGGGGTCCACCCCGCGGGCTGGAAACCTAGCAGGGGACGCATACGCGCCGTCGGATCTGGCGAGCGGACGGCGCTGATCCAGCCCATCCCGCGGCCTCCGGGCAAAGACCCGACCCGGCCGGCCGGTGCAGCCGACCGACCGGATCGGTCGGACCCGAGTCCCGGGCTGCTGCGTCTCGATAGGCGCCGAACCCGAATCGCCGGCCGGTGCAGCCGACCGACCGGATCGGTCGGACCCGAGTTCCGGGCTGCTGCGTCTCGATAGGCGCCGAACCCGAATCGCCGTCCGGTCGAACCCGGGATGGATCTCGCGTCGCGCCTAGTCTGGCGCGGGCCGAGAGAAACGGCTCGCCAAGCCGAGATCTCGGACCCCGGACCGACCCGGCCGGCAGCGCCTCCCGCCGGCCACGTCGGATCTGCACCGCCGACTCCGCGAGCTCCGCCTGTTGCACGCCGGATCTGCACCGCCGACGCCGCGAGCTGCAACCAGATCCGTCAGTTCCCGCTGGGCGCACGCCGGCAGGACACCTCGGATCGGCACCGCCGACGCCGCGAGCTGCACGGCTCTGTTCCTGCTGGGTGCACGCCGCCCCGTCTGGTCAGCCTCATCTTGTCTTGCCGCAGGAACGGCTGGCCGCCGCTGGGAGGCGCCAGCCACTGCCGCAAGACCCGCCGGCGTGCCCCGTCCGGCGAAGAGACAGCACCATGCATCGGGATGATGCCTAACAGGTGAGATCCGGCCAAGAAACGGCAGGACTGGCCGTGGAATCTTGACGTCTGAAGTGCAGGACTCCGGCGAGCACGAGGCCAGACCGGCGACGGAGGTCCCGGCGAGCGGCTGCCATCGTGGGCGTGTTAGAAGAATACGACGAGAGGAGAGAAACGGAAGAGGCTGTGGTGCTGAGAAGGAAAGACTCACGCGGAGGAGGCTACGGCTTCACGTTTCTTTATAGAGAAGAAGAGGCAGGCAGGGGGAGGGGATGGCAGCCCCACGCGGCGCCGCCAAAATCGGATCCATTTGAACGGCCCCGGGACGCCGGGATATTATTCTTTATTTATCCTCTCCAGCAAAACCACGTCCGAGCGGACGTGTATGTCTTGTGGAGTCCGGACACATTTTGTTGTCCAATATTATACTCCTTAAACATCCGCAAACACGTCCCCCCTGAATTCTGGCAAAATGATGGCAACCCTCGGAGGCTTTGTTATAGTCTGGACATCCACCAAAAGGCGCCATCTTTCCACGCACTTCTCCCCTCTCTCTTCTCAACCGCGACATGCACATGCGTCGGCTCGATGGCCTATCCCATCTCTCCCTCCCTTCTCCTCGCAAGGTGTTCAACGAAATGCGTAGATGGATGGAACCGGACAAATGTGAGGTAGAATTTGATGACTTCTTCCCCTATCCTGTCCGCGGACACATCCAATGTGTTTTATTTAAGGGTTTGCATTAAAGATGCCCTTATCAGCAAATCAATCAGAGAATTAATTCCTTCCATGAAAAAAAAAGAGGGCAGGGTGCAACGCCGAGCACCCCATGTATGCGAGAATTTTCCCAACAACCCGTTTCTTCCTAAAATAGTAAAAATACTAATTACATCCACAATTAGATCTCCTTCCTTGGGAAAATAGGCAAATATTTATCACGATTGCAGTAAAATCTCCTTTGTTTTCGAAATAAGTGAATACACAAATATTAATATTGATTACATCTGTATTAAATTATGTCCTTTTTTGTTAGGGAAAAGCTTACCTTCGGCCGGCCGATCGCGTGCGAGCGTCCGTCGCCTTCGTGTCCGTCAGATTGACTCTTGATCACACGTCATAGAGAGCAACCCCTCCGTGTACGAGTTTCTGCAACTCATGCCTTGTTTCGGAAAAATGGAGTTTCCAACTATCTGGCTAGATCCCGTGGCAGGCGGAGACTCCTGCAGCTGGGAGGGCGACACCAGCGAGGATTCCAGCCGGATCCGGCGAGTATGGCGCATGGGTAGGAGGCCGGGGTGTCCTGGAGCGGCGGGGGTGGAGACTCGTGCGACTGGGAGCACAATGGCGACGAGGATTCCAGCCGGATCCGGCGAGTATGGCGCATGGGTAGGAGGCCGGGGTGTCCTGGAGCGGCGGGGGTGGAGACTCGTGCGACTGGGAGCACAATGGCGGCGAGGATTCCAGCCGGATCCGGCGAGTATGGCGCATGGGTAGGAGGCCGGGGTGTCCTGGAGCAGCGGGGGTGGAGACTCGTGCGACTGGGAGCACAATGGCGGCGAGGATTCCAGCCAAATCTCGTCGGATCAGGCCGGGGTGTCTGGGAGCGGTGGGGGTGGAGACTCGTGCGACTGGGAGCACAAAGGCGGCGAGGATTTCAGCCGGATCCGGTGAGTATGGCGCATGGGTAGGAGGCCGGGGTGTCCGGGAGCGGCGGGGGTGGAGACTCGTGCGACTGGGAGCACAATGGCGGCGAGGATTCCAGCCAAATCTCGTCGGATCAGGCCGGGGTGTCCGGGAGCGGCGGGGGTGGAGACTCGTGCGACTGGGAGCACAAATGGCGGCGAGGATTTCAGCCGGATCCGGCGAGTATGGCGCATGGGTAGGAGGCCGGGGTGTCCGGGAGCGGCGGGGGTGGAGACTCGTGCGACTGGGAGCACAATTGCGGCAAGGATTCCAGCCAAATCTCGTCGGATCAGGCCGGGGTGTCCGGGAGCTGTGGGGGTGGAAACTCGTGCGACTGGGAGCACAAAGGCGGCGAGGATTCCAGCCGGATCCGACGAGTATGGCGCATGGGTAGGAGGCCGGGGTGTCCGGGAGCGGCGGGGGCAGAGACTCGTGCGACTGGGAGCACAATGGCGGCGAGGATTCCCGCCAAATCTCGTCGGATCAGGCCGGGGTGTCCGGGAGCGGTGGGGGTGGAGACTCGTGCGACTGGGAGCACAAAGGCGGCGAGGATTCCAGCCGGATCCGGCGAGTATGGTGCATGGGTAGGAGGCCGGGGTGTCCGGGAGCGGCGGGGGCGGAGACTCGTGCGACTGGGAGCACAATGGCGGCGAGGATTCCAGCCAAATCTCGTCGGATCAGGCCGGGGTGTCCGGGAGCGGTGGGGGTGGAGACTCGAGCGACTGGGAGCACAAAGGCGGCGAGGATTCCAGCCGGATCTGGCGAGTATGGCGCATGGGTATGAGGCCGGGGTGTCCGGGAGCGGCGGGGGTGGAGACTCGTGCGACTGGGAGCACAATGGCGGCGAGGATTCCAGCCAAATCTCGTCGGATCAGGCCAGGGTGTCCGGGAGCGGTGAGGGTGGAGACTCGTGCGACTGGGAGCATAAAGGCGGCGAGGATTCCAGCCGGATCCGGCGAGTATGGCGCATGGGTAGGAGGCCGAGGTGTCCGGGAGCGGCGGGGGCGGAGACTCGTGCGACTGGGAGCACAATGGCGGCAAGGATTCCAGCCAAATCTCGTCGGATCAGGCCGGGGTGTCCGGGAGCGGTGGGGGTGGAGACTCGTGCGACTAGGAGCACAAAGGCAGCAAGGATTCCAGCCGGATCCGGCGAGTATGGCGCATGGGTAGGAGGCCGGGGTGTCCGGGAGCGGCGGGGGTGGAGACTCGTGCGACTGGGAGCACAATGGCGGCGAGGATCCCAGCCAAATCTCGTCGGATCAGGCCGGGGTGTCCGGGAGCGGTGGGGGTGGAGACTCGTGCGACTGGGAGCACAAAGGCAGCGAGGATTCCAGCCGGATCCGGCGAGTATGGCGCATGGGTAGGAGGCCGGGGTGTCCGGGAGCGGCGGGGGTGGAGACTCGTGCGACTGGGAGCACAATGGCGGCGAGGATTCCAGCCGGAAAGGAACAGGTTGGCGAGCGGGCAAGAGGCGGGGACATCTGCAAGCAGCGGGGGAAGCGGTGCATGGCGTTCCCGCGGCAAGAGGCGAACAAACGGAGAAGACGGAAGGAAGGAATGGCGGGGAGGCAACCTGGTCGAGGTCCGATGCTCGCCAGCGGCGGCACGAAGGCATGGACGAGCAACGTCGATCCTCCCTCACCGCCATGTGGCAGAGCTCATGGCCTGCTCTTGCTGCTACCGGGTGATGAAGAAGACGGCCTCTGCTCGCCATTGACGATGCCAAGGCTATCGTCCACTTATGCAACAACAGTTCTATTGCAAAGAAACAAATGTGCAACAAGACCTTTGTTGTAGAAAATTTCACAACAGAACCACTATTGCAAAAAAATCCGCAACAAGACCTTTGTTGCAAAAAAAATCTACCACGAACATGACTGTGAGCTGCAGATGCTTTTCTGAAACATAGATCTTGTTGCAAAAAACGCAAGAAAAATCTTGTTCAAAAAAGATCTACAACATGAACTCTATTACAAAAGTTTCTACAACACGATCTTTGTTTCGAAAAAATATACAACATTACCTTCGTTGCAATGGGAAGGATGACGCTCGGTCACTTGATGGCGTGAGATCTGACGGCTCACGACCGGGCCAATCTTTTAAAAAGATCGGTCGGCGGACACGTAGCACGTCCCTTTTTGTTAATACCGGCAGGAGTATATTACTTGTAGCATGTGTGTGCACGTTCCACACATATCCAATTCAATAGGCCAGCACTAGGCACCGGTTATACCTGGCCATACCTCGGGCCGGGCCGGGCTTCGGGCCGGGCCTAGCCAAGCCCGACGCTAAAAACCCAGGCCTGGGCCCAGCCGGGCCCGGTCATCGGGCTTGTTTTCTGGGGCCGATCCCGGCCCGAACACGTAAAAGCATGTCGGGCTCCAGGCCGGCCCGGCCCGACCTTCAGAAAAACGCAAAAATGATGGGCCAGAGCCCAGCCCGGCCCGACCTTCGGGCTCAAAATCTAGGCCTGAGCCTGGCCCGGGGGCAGCGTCGGGCCGGGCCAGGTCGGGCTTTTTCGGGCCGGGCCGTTCGGGCCGGACTTCCCATGGCCAGGACTGGCACCGGTAGAGCGGCCTAAAATTCAGCGGTCTCCACGCAGTCGTTGGATCCCGACACGTGTAGCCATTCCATGCCTTTGTCCTCATCACTTTTCTCACCTCTCATGTCCCTCTCATAGAAAAATAACATGGAGGAAGCATGGCGGTCGTCCCTCTCTCCCTCTGCGTCCCCTCGCTCATGCTGTTGAAGCCCGCGAGTCGACTGTCACCTCATCAAAATACAAAACAAAAAGAGGATGTTGACCATAGTCGTTTTTCGTTGCCTCCTCCCTATTGCATCCATGGGTACTCCCATGGTGCCGGCCGCAAATACCGTTCCTCACCAGTGTTGACGACCCTCCAGTTGCAGCATTAATGGCGAAGACGGCATCGCTCGCTAGCCTAGCCAGTGGTAGCAAAAAAAGGCACTAGTTCTAGCAAAAAAGCAAGATGACAGTAGCAAAAATGACGCTATTCTAGCAAGAACAAAAATGGTGGTAGAAAATATGGTGTTGGTTCCAGTAAAACACAAAGTCGATGGTAGCAAAAACAAATGGGGCAGGTTCCAGCAAAAACAGATGGTTGGATGCAGCAAATGCCCTCGCCCATTCCAGCATACACGCAGCTGGTTGCAGCAACTGTGCCCCTTAGTTTCAGCAAAAATCCATGCCCGGGGAGGTGGCCTCCTATCACAACACCGTTGAAGCATCTCGCGGTCGTGGTACCAACTTTTCCCTCGGTCGGATCTGGCCATTTTTCACCACGGTTCCAGCGCGCCCTATGCTCGACTTATGGCTTGTAGCATGGCGGGGACGCCTTTGCACGAGGGCGTCGCCGCCTATGAGGTGCTTGTGATGGTTTGCGGATAGTGGCGGGGAAGGAGAATAAAATGCAGGCATGGAGGAACACGACTGGAGGTAGGGGATGGAGGACACGCGGTAATAAGGTAGTACTACTTGTGATAGTGTTGGGTTTCCTCGAAGAGGAAGGATGATGTTGTATACTCCCTAGATTCCCTTATACAAGGCCACTTCATAAATTATGTCCAACTTTGAGCATTAATTTTACCAACAAAAAGTAAGTTATATGCCAAAAAAAGTAGTACCTTCATTCCCTTATATAAGATCGTTATAGAAAATACATTTTGCATCTATACAAGGCCACTAGCAATAATCGAGGCAAAAATTAATGATGTTTCCTCGTACTAACAACTTGTTTAATACTCCCTCCGTTTTATTTACTCTGCATATTAGAGTTGACTGAAGTCAAACTTCGTAAAGTGTGACCAAGTTTATAGAAAACAATATAAACATTGACCATAACAAATCTATGTGATGTGAAAGTACATTCATTAATAATCTAATGGTATTGATTTGTTATTGTATATGGTCATGTTTTTGTTTATAAACTTTGTCAAAGTTTACAAAGCTTGACTTTGACCAAAGCTAAGGGGGTGTTTGTTTCCAGGGACTTTTTGGTGTAGGGACTAGAAAAAGTCCCTCTTAGAGACTTTTTAACCAAACAGGAGGGACTACTAGGGACTAAAAGTTGCTTTTTGAGACTAAATGAAGAAGACTCTCAAGGAGAGTCTTTTTTGAGACTTTTTGGGACTTTTCCAACAATGCCCCTCCTGCACCCATTGCCCCACCGCCCAATGGTGTTGTTTGGTTGTTATTTTTCTGTATACTAAGGGTAACATGGTCACTTAATAACCTCTAGGAAGGGACTAGGGACTTTTTAGTCCCTGAAAACAAATAGGGAGGAACTTTTTAGGGACTAGAGACTTTTTAGTTGGGACTAAAAAAAGTCCTAGGGTTATGAACCAAACACGGCCTAATACGCGGATTAAATAAAAACGGAGGGAGTACTTGCATGCATGTAGTCATAATGACACTATGCTACTTCCTTCTCATTCCTTACTTGCATGCATGTGGGCATATTAATGATCTCGGTTAATGAAAAGAAAAGTTGGCTTGCAAATTACTATCTCCGTCCTGATTTATTGGTCCTCTCCGTATTTTGTGTCAAAATTTGACCATAGATTTAGGGCATGTTCTAAACCTCTCCCAACTCCGAAGAGTCAGCTTCTTAGCCTGGCTTCTCACTCCATCTAGCGATCCCGATCCGTTCGGCAGCCGAATCAGCTTCTCTCTTGCAACTTTGGGCTAGCGGTGGTTGTTGGGCTGTCTTGCAGCATATTGGGCCGGCTTGGAGGCAGGTTGGCAGCCCAAAAAGGTAGGAGAGACCGTTTTCAGTTTGAGGAACAAGCATGAGGCTGTTTTGACGAAGAAAGACGGAAGGAGAGAGGTTAAACGAAGTTTTCCTTCACTTGGCGGTGGCACACCTTGTAATTTCAGTGCACTCCGCGTTTTAGAGGATTCCGTGGAGCATCATTTTCTCAGCTTCTCAAACTCCACCAAAATAACATTGGGTCGTCACAACTTCTTGAAGCTAGCTTCTCACATCGAAAACATTCGGCTCAGCTTCACATCTGGAGTTTACGGAGCGTAGAGCTGGAGGACTTCAGAACATGCCCTTAACTGGCAAAATGTTAATGCATTCATGAAAAATTATATCGTTTGACTCGTATTTGAACATAGCTTCTAATGGAACTTTTTTCTGTGACATGCATTAAAATTTTGTTAATTAAATCTATGGTTAAAATTTAGCATAAAATACTAAGGGGACCAATAAACCAGGACAGAGGTAGCAGTCATTAAATTTTATCTCGGTACCCGTAATTTGACTTTGTGGCCTTTTATAAGGGAATGGAGGGAGTATTCCACTGGATGCACATTCCAAAGAACTTTCTAGTGGTATATTTTTTATAACATATAATCCATACTTTGTTGATGTAGGACCTTGAAGTATGTCTAGAGGGGGGGGGTGATTAGACTACTTGACCAAATAAAAACTTAACCTTTTCCCAGTTTTATAGTTTGGCAGATTTTAGCTAACTTAGGACAAGTCAAGCAATCATCACACAATTCAAGCAATCATGCAAAGAGTATATAGGCAGCGGAAATTAAAGCATGCAACTTGCAAGAAAGTAAAGGGGAAGGGTTTGGAGAATTCAAACGCAATTGGAGACACGGATGTTTTTGGCGTGGTTCGGATAGGTGGTGCTATCGTACATCCACGTTGATGGAGACTTCAACCCACGAAGGGTAACAGTTGCGCGAGTCCACAGAGGGCTCCACCCACGAAGGGTCCACGAAGAAGCAACCTTGTCTATCCCACCATGGTCATCGCCCACGAAGGACTTGCCTCACTAGCGGTAGATCTTCACGAAGTAGGCGATCTCCTTGCCCTTACAAACTCCTTGGTTCAACTCCACAATCTTGTCGGAGGCTCCCAAGTGACACCTAGCCAATCTAGGAGACACCACTCTCCAAGAAGTAACAAATGGTGTGTTGATGATGAACTCCTTGCTCTTGTGCTTCAAAAGATAGTCTCCCCAACACTCAACTCTCTCTCATTGGTTTGGATCTGGTGGAAAGAAGATTTGAGTGGAAAGCAACTTGGGGAAGGCTAGAGATCAAGATTCATAGGGTAGGAATGGAATATCTTGGCCTCAACACATGAGTAGGTGGTTCTCTCTCAGAAATGGTAAGTTGGAAGTGTAGGTTTAGTCTGATGGCTCTCTCCACGAATGAAGAGGAGGTGGAGGGGTATATATAGCCTCCACACAAAATCTAACCGTTACACACAATTTACCAATCTCGGTGAGACCGAATCAACAAACTCGGTCGGACTAATTTTAGTAAACCTAGTGACCGTTAGGGTTTTCGGTGGGACTGATAAGCATCTCGGTAGGACCGTTGTGGTTAGGGTTAGGGCATAACATAATCTCGGTGAGACCGATTACACAAACTCAGTGAGATCGATTTTGGTAATTAGCTAACCAGAGAGTTGGTCACGTAAACTCGGTGGGACCGATTTGCTCTTTTAGGTGAGACCGAAATGTTACAACAAGGAAACAGAGAGTTTACATTGCAATCTCGGTGGGACCGATCCGCTCTTTCGGTGAGACCGAAAAGTTACGAAAAGGAAACAGAGATATTACAATCCCATCTCGGTGAGACCGAGATCCCTATCGGTAGAACCGATTTGCCTAGGGTTTGTGACAGTGGCTATGACTATTGAACTCGGTGGCGCTGGATTGAAAGAATCGGTGTGACCGAATTTGGCTTTGAGTTTAGGTCATATGTGGATGTGAGAAAGTAGCTGAGGGTTTTGGAGCATATCACTAAGCACATGGAGCAAAAGGCTCATTAAGCAACACCTCATCCCTCCTTGATAGTATTGGCTTTTCCTATAGACTCAATGTGATCTTGGATCACTAAAATATAAAATGAAGAGTCTTGAGCTTTTGAGTTTGAGCCAATCCTTTGTCATTAGCATTTTGAGGGGTCCACTTTCATCATCCATGCCATGCCATTCATTGAGCTTTCCTGAAATAATAGTCTTGGAATAGCATTAGCTCAATGAGCTATATGTTGTTATGAATTACCAAAACCACCTAGGAATAGTTGCACTTTCAATCTCCCCTTTTTTGGTAATTGATGACAACATATAGATCAAAGCTTCGATAAGTGATAATAAGATTAAGAAGATCGTCGCTTGAGAGGTATGTGATAAGCAAGAGCTCCCCCTAAATTTGTGCATATATTAAGATTTGCTTTGGACTGCAGATGCACAAGAGATTAGGCTCATGCGTTACTCTTCCATGTCACATACATCTTGGTGGAGCGCTCAAAATAATAACAATTGAATACATGCACTCATCATCAAGCAAAGTGAATGATCACATAGGATAGATAGGATAATATCATCAAACATGCATAAGTGTAGCTTATGATCAAACACATGATCATCAATGTCTCACAAACATAGCATAGTATCTCAAGCACTCAAAAGCAAACAAGTTTAAAAGCCACCAAATCAAGAGAGAACAAAAGCAACACACTCTCTCTCTCGAAGCCTATGATCTATACATTTTCTCCCCCTTTGGCAACAAGTACGAAAAAGTTCCTAGAAAATGCATAGTGCTATATAGACTCTCAGGCTTGATCTTCTGGTGGTGGTGGAGTCTGGATCACTCCAAGGATGAAGGCTTATGTTGAAGTGGATGGAGCTGGAGCTGAAGTAGACGCTGGAGCTGGTTGGGCTGGTGCTGTAGCTGGAGCTGAGGTAGTGGCTCTGGTGTCTGAAGTTGGCACTGCAGCTGACCTCTGAGCTCTTGGCACTCTGGCAAATGCATCAGTAGTTGTTTTGCCCTTCCTTTCCTGCATGTCATCTTGAAGTTGCTCTACTGCAGACTGAATCTCTGTTACTTTTACATCTAAGTCATAGAACTTTTGTTCCATGATTCTCTCTAAGCTCTCCTGATTTTGAGTGGGGGTGGCCAGTCCTTTCTCAATCTTCAGTGTAGATGCAATCAAATAACCAAGCTGCTCTTGCTTGTTCTTCAAGAGATATTCAGATGCCTCCTCTTGAGTTGGCATCCTGGCAGCTTTCTCCTTCCTTTCCTTCTCCTTCCTTTCTTGTGATTGAACAGATGAAGGATCATTCTCATTCATGACAACCTTGTTGTCCTCAAAGTCTGGATAAAGTGGAAAATGTTCCTTATCCAACAGATATTTGCCTGTGCCCATCTTTGAGTTTATCAACTCCTGGATCTGAGGGGCATATCCACAGTTCCTCTTCTGGTCTGCTGCAGTTCTCTTGATGGTTTCAACCATTAGGCTCATGACTTTGAATTTTTGTGGCACATCAAATAAATGTAACATGTTGATAGCATGCCCTCTGATCATATTATGATCTCCAGACTTAGGCAGTAGGGTGTGCCTCAAAATCCAGTTGATAGTTGGCAGCCCTAACAGAAGAAAGTGGACTGATCCAAACTTGTGAGTCTCTAGGGCATCATCTGGAATTTCCTTGTACATGTGTTCCATGGTGTTATGATCCATCTTTTTCTTTGCATAAACATCTAGGTTATCTTCATGTTCTTGTGGGGCATTGATCAATTTTGCCCACTCCTCAACAGTAGATTGGTACCTTGTACCTTCTGACATCCACACTATCCTTCCATCCGGATAAAAATGTGTCGTGGAGTAGAATTGCATGATGAGTTCATCGCTCCAGTTTGTGAGCTTTTGCCCAACAAAGTCTGCTACTCCAACAGCAACAAAGCTGTCCTGCACTCCAGGATAGTGCTCTTCATTCTCCTTGATGTAGGTCCAGTCGACCCATCTCATGTCACAAACGATTGGCTTCTTGTCCAGTAGAATGGTCTCATAAAAATCCTGCTGCTCCTTGGTGTGGAACCTTTAATCCACAACAGTTCTTCTCCTTGTGGCATATGGATCTGACATCCTCCATAGCCTCAGACCATTGTCTCTTCTGATCTTCATATCTTCAGCCACAGGATGAGCATTGTTGTGGTCTGGTATCTTGGGCTTGAGTTTCCTCAGAACTTGTCCTTCTTCATCTTCCTCCTCAGCAGCCTCAGGCATAGGAGCCTTGTTCTTCTCAGCAGCTGGAATACTTCTGTATTCCTCTTTGGTGCTGACTTGGCCTTTGAGGCAGCTTTGGGTGCTTCCTTGGGCTTGGATGTGGCAGCCCCAGATCTGATTGCATCACCCATTAGCTTAGGTGCCTTTGGTGCTGGTGCAACAACCTCTTCCTCATCTTCCATCATGGAAGGTCTCCCAATGACTCTGACTATGGTCTTCTTGACCCTCTCTTTCCTCTTTTTCCCTTCAGCAGCAACTGGCTCTTTGGGTGCAGGCTTTTCAGGAATCTAAGTTGAAGCTCTGGCCTTTGGCATAGGCCGCCTGCCTGTTAGCCTTTTGACTTTTAAGCTAGGCTTGGTGCTTTGAGCTGAGCCATATTCCTTCTTGAGCACTACTTTCTTGGAATTAGCTTCATCCTCTTCTGCTATGTAATCCTCATCCTCAGAATCTGAGGTTCTCTTCTTCCTCTGTCTAGTGGCAGCCTTTGGCAAATTGCTTGGGGTACTCCTTCTGCCCTCATCTGAAGAGCTGGAGGGACTAGTGCCCTCACTCATCTGCACCTGCTCTTCTGACTTGTTTTGGCTGTCACTCTGATCAGACATGATGCAAGCTCTGACTGCTGACCCTGTGAAGAGTTTATAGATGAGGTAGAGTAGATGAGCATCACAAAATGCAGAGATTTTTGCAAAAAGAAATTGACTTGAAAATTCAGTTTTAGTTTTCCACAGAAAGCATCTCGGATCTACCGATTTTCAAACTCGGTGATACCAAAGCTGCTTTGGAACCTAAACTGATGAACTCGGTTGGACCGAGTCATAGTTCGGTGGCACCGAGACAGCTAGGTTTCACAGAATTTTAAAATCGGTCTCACCGATTAGTAATTCTCGGTGAGACCGAGTCTCACTAGTGCAATGACATATGCCAAATTGGTGGGACCGAGTTTTTCAACTCGGTGGGTCTGAGATGGTTTCGGCGGAAACCTAACCCTAAATTTCTGAATCAAAACTATTCTACAGATTGTATTGATTGGACAGGAGTGTTTCAATCGTGGCTAGAATCAAGAGGAATACAATGTGCTAGGAATCAGATGGGGAAAAGCACAATGATCGAGTCCATACCCTAGTTCGGCAGAGACTCGCTACGGCGGCAACGGCGGGGTTGAATCCCGTTGACGGCGATGGAGACCAGCGACTGGAGGCGGCTGGCGGCGAGGAGACGATCCGGAGACCATGGAGGCAGAGCGAGCTATTGCGCGGGCGAAGAGGTTCCGAGAAATTTCCAAAATTTTGCCCGTGACTATATATAGCCCGACCCTGTCGGTGTGACCGAGTAGAACAACTCGGTGGCACCGAGATGCAAAACTGTGTACAGTTATTGCAACGCGGTGGGACCGAACGGTTCAGATCGGTTGCACCGAGATCAAAAACATAGATCAACTTAATGATCTCGGTAGGACCAAGAATGGAGAATCGGTCAGGCCGAGCATCACAAAGAGGTTTTGGAAGTTTAAGTCTATGACGAATCGGGGACTCCGAGTGCTCCTCACACAGAGTGGTTCAAATCTGACTTGATCAAATTTTGTGATGTAGCATGAATAGAGTTTGAGGTGAGGAAAGCATAGATAGCTAGAGAAGGTTCTTAGGCATTCTTGTCCATCCACTTGGCAAGAAGAAGAAAAACCAAACAATCAAAACAACAAGTGGATGTCCTCGAATGAGTAAAGTATGCATCCAACATGCTCACCCAATAAGATGGCAAATGAAATATGTGACAAAGCATGCACAACCAATACTAGCATCTATCAAACGATTGGCGATGACTAGGTCATCTATATATGAGTATATTGACTTAGGAGTAAAATGATAGACATTTGATCATAGGTCATACTCATCGTTTAAGCTCAAGTGGGGTTACCACTTTTACATAAAGCATTGATATGTTCACACCATTGGAGTTGCTTTGACTCAATCCTTAGAGTTAAGTGTTGGGGAACATTGCAGAAAATTAAATTTTTTCCTACGGTTTCACCAAGATCCATCTATGAGTTCATCTAAGCAACGAGTCATGGGAGAGAGATTGCATCTACATACCACTTTGTAGATCGTGTGCGGAAGCGTTCAAGAGAACGATGATGATGGAGTCGTACTCGCCGTGATCCAAACCACCGATGACCAAGTGCCGAATGGACAGCACCTCCACGTTCAACACACGTACGGAGTGGATGACGTCTCCTCCTTCTTGATCCAGCAAGGGGGAAGGAGAGGTTGATGATGATCCAGCAGCACAACGACGTGGTGGTGGATGCAGTAGAACTCCGGGAGGGCTTCGCCAAGCTGCTGCGGGAGGAGGACGAGGTGTAGCAGGGGGAGGGAGGCGCCAATGCACAGGGTGCGGCTGCCCTCCCCCTTGCCCTCCTTTATATAGGCCCCCAGGGGGGCGCCGGCCCTGGGAGATGCAATCTCCCAAGGGGGAGGCGGCCAGGGGGGTGGAGTGCCCCCCAAGGCAAGTGGTGCGCCCCCACCTAGGGTTTCCAACCCTAGGCGCAGGGGGCCCAAGGGGGGGCGCACCAGCCCACTAGGGGCTGGTTCCCCTCCCACTTCAGCCCATGGGGCCCTCCGGGATAGGTGGCCCCACCCGATGGACCCCCGGGACCCTTCCGGTGGTCCCGGTACAATACCGGGTGACCCCGGAACTTTCCCGATGGCCGAAACAGCACTTCCTATATATAATTCTTTACCTCCGGACCATTCCGGAACTCCTCGTGACATCCGGGATCTCATCCGGGACTCCGAACAACATTCGGTTTGCTGCATACTCATACTCATACAACCCTAGCGTCACCGAACCTTAAGTGTGTAGACCCTACGGGTTCGGGAGATATGCAGACATGACCGAGACGGCTCTCTGGTCAATAACCAACAGCGGGATATGGATACCCATGTTGGCTCCCACATACTCCTCGATGATCTCATCGGATGAACCACGATGTCGAGGATTCAAGCAACCCCGTATACTATTCCCTTTGTTAGACGGTATGTTACTTGCCCGAGATTCGATCGTTGGTATCCCAATACCTCGTTCAATCTCGTTACCGGCAAGTCACTTTACTCGTACCGTAATGCATGATCCCGTGACCAGACACTTGGCCACTTTGCGCTCATTATGATGATGCACTACCGAGTGGGCCCAGTGATACCTCTCCGTAATACGGAGTGACAAATCCCAGTCTCGATCCGTGTCAACCCAACAGACACTTTTGGAGATACCTGTAGTGCACCTTTATAGTCACCCAGTTACGTTGTGACGTTTGGTACACCCAAAGCACTCCTACGGTATCCGGGAGTTACACGATCTCATGGTCTAAGGAAGAGATACTTGACATTGGAAAAGCTCTAGCAAAACGAACTACACGATCTTTTGCTATGCTTAGGATTGGGTCTTGTCCATCACATCATTCTCCTAATGATGTGATCCCGTTGTCAACGACATCTAATGTCCATAGTCAGGAAACCACGACTATCTGTTGACCGACGAGCTAGTCAACTAGAGGCTTACTAGGGACGTATTGTGGTCTATGTATTCACACGTGTATTACGATTTCCGGATAATACAATTATAGCATGAATAAAAGACAATTATCATGAACAAGGAAATATAATAATAATCCTTTTATTATTGCCTCTAGGGCATATTTCCAACAGTCTTCCACTTGCACTAGAGTCAATAATCTAGTTACATTGTGATGAATCGAACACCCATAGAGTTCTGGTGTTGATCATGTTTTGCTCGCGGAAGAGGTTTAGTCAATGGATCTGCGACATTCAGATCCGTATGTACTTTGCAAATATCTATGTTTCCATCTTGAACATTTTCACGGATGGAGTTGAAACGACGCTTGATGCGCCTGGTCTTCTTGTGAAACCTGGGCTCCTTTGCAAGGGCAATAGCCCCAGTGTTGTCACAGAAGAGTTTGATCGGCCCCGACGCATTGGGTATGACTCCTAGGTCGGTGATGAACTCCTTCACCCAAATTGCTTCATGCGCTGCCTCCGAGGCGGCCATGTACTCCGCTTCACATGTAGATCCCGCCACGACGCTCTGCTTGCAGCTGCACCAGCTTACTGCCCCACCATTCAACATATACACATATCCGGTTTGTGACTTAGAGTCATCCAGATCTTTGTCGAAGCTAGCGTCGACGTAACCCTTTACGACGAGCTCTTCGTCACCTCCATAAACGAGAAACATGTCCTTTGTCCTTTTCAGGTACTTCAGGATATTCTTGACCGCTGTCCAGTGTTCCTTGCTGGGATTACTTTGGTACCTTCCTACCAAACTTACGACAACGTTTACATCAGGTCTGGTACATAGCATGGCATACATAATAGACCCTATGGCTGAGGCATAGGGGATGACGCTCATCTCTTCTTTATCTTTTGCCGTGGTCGGGCATTGAGCCCAGCTCAATCTCACACCCTGTAATACAGGCAAGAACCCTTTCTTGGACTGATCCATTTTGAACTTCTTCAAAATCTTATCAAGGTATGTGCTTTGTGAAAGACCTATGAGGCGTCTTGATCTATCCCTATAGATCTTGATGCCTAATATGTAAGCAGCTTCTCCAAGGTCCTTCATTGAAAAACACTTATTCAAGTAGGCCTTAATGCTGTCTAAGAATTCTATATCATTTCCCATCAAAAGTATGTCATCTACAAATAATATGAGAAATGCTACAGAGCTCCCACTCACTTTCTTGTAAACGCAGGCTTCTCCATAAGTCTGCATAAACCCAAACGCTTTGATCATCTCATCAAAGCGAATATTCCAACTCTGAGATGCTTGCACCAGCCCATAAATGGATCGCTAGAGCTTGCATACTTTGTTAGCATTCTTAGGATCGACAAAACCTTCCGGCTGCATCATATACAGCTCTTCCTTAAGATAACCGTTAAGGAATGCTGTTTTGACGTCCATCTGCCATATCTCATAATCATAGTATGCGGTAATTGCTAACATGATTCGGACGGACTTAAGCTTCGCTACGGGAGAGAAAGTCTCATCGTACAATCCCTTGAACTTGCCGATAACCCTTAGCGACAAGTCGAGATTTATAGATGGTGACATTACCATCCGCGTCCGTCTTCTTCTTAAAGATCCATTTGTTCTCTATAGCTCGCCGATCATCGGGCAAGTCAGTCAAAGTCCATACTTGGTTTTCATACATGGATTCTATCTCGGATTGCATGGCTTCTAGCCATTTGTTGGAATCTGGGCCCGTCATCGCTTCTTCATAGTTTGAAGGTTCACCGTTGTCTAACAACATGATTTCCAAGACAGGGTTGCCATACCACTCTGGTGTGGAACGTGTCCTTGTGGACCTACGAAGTTCAGTAGCAACTTGATCCGAAGTACGTTGATCATCATCATTAATTTCCTCTCCAGTTGGTGTAGGCACCACATGAACATTTTCCTGAGCTGCACTACTTTCCGGTTCAAGAGGTAGTACTTCATCGAGTTCTACTTTCCTCCCACTTACTCCTTTCGAGAGAAACTCCTTTTCGAGAAAGGATCCGTTCTTGGCAACAAAGATCTTGCCTTCGGATCTAAGGTAGAAGGTATACCCAATGGTTTCCTTAGGGTATCCTATGAAGACGCATTTTTCTGACTTGGGTTCGAGCTTTTCAGGTTGAAGTTTCTTGACATAAGCATCGCATCCCCAAACTTTTAGAAACGACAGCTTATGTTTCTTCCCAAACCATAGTTCATACGGTGTCGTCTCAACGGGTTTAGACGGTGCCCTATTTAAAGTGAATGTAGCTGTCTCTAGAGCGTATCCCCAAAATGATAGCGGTAGATCGGTAAGAGACATCATAGATCGCACCATATCCAATAGAGTGCGATTACGACGTTCGGACACACCGTTACGCTGAGGTGTTCCAGGCGGCGTGAGTTGTGAAACGATTCCACATTTTCTTAAGTGTGTACCAAATTCGTGACTTAAATATTCTCCTCCACGATCCGATCGTAAGAATTTTATCTTTCGGTCACGTTGATTCTCTACTTCATTCTAAAATTCCTTGAACTTTTCAAAGGTCTCAGACTTGTGTTTCATCAAGTAGACATACCCATATCTACTTAAGTCATCAGTGAGAGTGAGAACATAATGATATCCTCCACGAGCCTCAACGCTCATTGGTCCACACACATCAGTATGTATGATTTCCAATAAGTTGGTTGCTCGCTCCATTGTTCCGGAGAACGGAGTCTTGGTCATTTTTCCCATGAGGCATGGTTCGCATGTGTCAAATGATTCATAATCGAGAGACTCTAAAAGTCCATCAGCATGGAGCTTCTTCATGCGCTTGACACCAATGTGACCAAGGCGGCAGTGCCACAAGTATGTGGGACTATCGTTATCAACTTTAGATCTTTTGGTATTCACACTATGAATATGTGTAACATTACGTTCGAGATTCATTAAGAATAAACCATTGACCATCGGGGCATGACCATAAAACATATCTCTCATATAAATAGAACAACCATTATTCTCGGATTTAAATGAGTAGTCATCTCGCATCAAACGAGATCCAGATACAATGTTCATGCTCAAACTTGGCACTAAATAACAATTATTAAGGTTTAAAACTAATCCCGTAGGTAAATGTAGAGGTAGCGTGCCGACGGCGATCACATCGACCTTGGAACCATTCCCGACGCGCATCGTCACCTCGTCCTTCGCCAGTCTCCGCTTATTCCGCAGCTCCTACTGTGAGTTACAAATATGAGCAACGGCACCGGTATCAAATACCTAGGAGTTACTACGAGTATTGGTAAGGTACACATCAATTACATGTATATCAAATATACCTTTAGTGTTGCCGGCCTTCTTGTCCGCTAAGTATTTGGGGCAGTTCCGCTTCCAGTGACCCTTCCCTTTGCAATAAAAGCACTCAGTTTCAGGCTTGGGTCCATTCTTTGACTTCTTCCCGGCAACTGGTTTACCGGGCACGGCAACATCTTTGCCGTCCTTCTTGAAGTTCTTCTTACCCTTACCCTTCTTGAACTTAGTGGTCTTATTTACCATCAACACTTGATGTTCTTTCTTGATTTCAACCTCTGCTGACTTCAGCATTGAAAATACTTCAGGAATGGTCTTCACCATCCCCTGCATATTGTAGTTCAGCACAAAGCTCTTGTAGCTTGGTGGGAGCGACTGAAGGATTCTGTCAATGACCGCCTCGTCCGGGAGGTTGATCTCCAGCTGGGACAGGCGGTTGTGCAACCCAGACATTTTGAGTATGTGCTCACTGACAGAACTGTTTTCCTCCATCTTACAACTATAGAACTTGTCGGAGACTTCATATCTCTCGACCCGGGCATGAGATTGAAAAACCATTTTCAGCTCCTCGAACATCTCATATGCTCCGTGTCGCTCAAAACGCTTTTGGAGCCCCGGTTCTAAGCTGTAAAGCATGCCACATTGAACGAGGGAGTAATCATCAACACATGATTGCCAAGTGTTCATAACATCTTGGTTCTCTGGGATTGGTGCTTCACCTAGCGGTGCTTCTAGGACATAATATTCTTGGCTGCTATGAGGATGATCCTCAGGTTCCGGACCCAGTCCGAATAGTTTCTGCCATCATCTTTCAGCTTGGTTTTCTCTAGGAACGCGTTGGCCATTTGATCTACAAGACATATTTTGCAAAGGTTTTAGACTAAGTTCATGATAATTAAGTTCATCTAATCAAATTATTTAATGAACTTCCACTCAGATTAGACATCCCTCTAGTCATCTAAGTGTTACACGATCCGAGTCGACTAGGCCGTGTCCGATCATCACGTGAGATGGACTAGTCATCATCGGTGAACATCTCCATGTTGATCGTATCTTCCATACGACTCATGTTCGACCTTTCGGTCTCTTGTGTTCCGAGGCCATGTCTGTACATGCTAGGCTCGTCAAGTTAACCCTAAGTGTTTCTGCATGTGTAAAACTGTCTTACACCCGTTGTATGTGAACGTAAGGATCTATCACACCCGATCATCATGTGGTGCTTCGAAACGACGAACTTTAGCAATGGTGCACAGTTAGGGGGAACACTTTCTTGAAATTATTATAAGGGATCATCTTATTTACTACCGTCGTTATAAGTAAACAAGATGCATAAACATAATAAACATCACATGCAATTATATAAAGTAGTGACATGATATGGCCAATATCATATAACTCCTTTGATCTCCATCTTCGGGGCTCCATGATCATCTTCGTCACCGGCATGACACCATGATCTCCATCATCATGATCTCCATCATCGTGTCTTCATGAAGTTGTCACGCCAACGACCACTTCTACTTCTATGGCTAACGCGTTTTAGCAATAAAGTAAAGTAATTTACATGGCGTTCTTCAATGACATGCAGGTCATACAAAAATAAAGACAACTCCTATGGCTCCTGCTGGTTGTCATACTCATCGACATGCAAGTCGTGATTCCTATTACAAGAACATGATCTCATACATCACAATATATCATTCATCATTCATCACAACTTCTGGCCATATCACATCACATGACAATTGCTGCAAAAACAAGTTAGACGTCCTCTAATTGTTGTTGCATCTTTTACGTGGCTGCAATTGGGTTCTAGCAAGAACGTTTTCTTACCTACGATTAACCACAACGTGATTTTGTCAACTTCTATTTACCCTTCACAAGGACCCTTTTCATCTAATCCGCTCCAACTAAAGTAGGAGAGACAGACACCCGCTAGCCACCTTATGCAACTAGTGCATGTGAGTCGGTGGAACCTGTCTCACGTAAGCGTACGTGTAAGGTCGGTCCGGGCCGCTTCATTCCACAATACCGCTGAAGCAAGAAAAGACTAGTAGTGGCAAGCAAGTTGACAAGATCTACGCCCACAACAAAATTGTGTTCTACTCGTGCAATAGAGAACTACGCATAAACCTGGCTCTGATACCACTGTTGGGGAACGTTGCAGAAAATTAAAATTTTTCCTATGGTTTCACCAAGATCCATCTATGAGTTCATCTAAGCAATGAGTCATGGGAGAGAGATTGCATCTACATACCACTTTGTAGATCGCGTGCGGAAGCGTTCAAGAGAACGGTGATGATGGAGTCGTACTCGCCGTGATCCAAACCACCGATGACCAAGTGCCGAACGGACAGCACCTCCGCGTTCAACACACGTACGGAGTGGATGACGTCTCCTCCTTCTTGATCCAGCAAGGGGGAAGGAGAGATTGATGATGATCCAGCAGCACAACGGCGTGGTGGTGGATGCAGCAGAACTCCGGCAGGGCTTCGCCAAGCTGCTGCGGGAGGAGGACGAGGTGTAGCAGGGGGAGGGAGGCGCCAATGCACAGGGTGCGGCTGCCCTCCCCCTTGCCCTCCTTTATATAGGCTCCCAGGGGGGGCGGCGGCCCTGGGAGATGCAATCTCCCAAGGGGCGGCGGCCAGGGGGTGGAGTGCCCCCCAAGGCAAGTGGTGCGCCCCCCCACCTAGGGTTTCCAACCCTAGGCGCAGAGGGGGCCCAAGGGGGGGCGCACCAGCCCACTAGGGGCTGGTTCCCCTCCCACTTCAGCCCACGGGGCCCTCCGGGATAGGTGGCCCCACCCTGTGGACCCCCGGGACCCTTCCGGTGGTCCCGGTACAATACCGGGTGACCCCGAAACTTTCCCGATGGCCGAAACAACACTTCCTATATATAATTCTTTACCTCCGGACCATTATGGTTCTCCTCGTGACATCCGGGATCTCATCCGGGACTCCGAACAACATTCGGTTTGCTGCATACTCATACTCATACAACCCTAGTGTCACCGAACCTTAAGTGTGTAGACCCTACGGGTTCGGGAGATATGCAGACATGACCGAGACAGCTCTCCGGTCAATAACCAACAGCGGGATCTAGATACCCATGTTGTCTCCCACATACTCCTCGATGATCTCATCGGATGAACCACGATGTCGAGGATTCAAGCAACCCCGTATACTATTCCCTTTGTCAGACGGTATGTTACTTGCCCGAGATTCGATCGTCGGTATCCCAATACCTCGTTCAATCTCGTTACCGGCAAGCCACTTTACTCGTACCATAATGCATGATCCCGTGACCAGACACTTGGTCACTTTGAGCTCATTATGATGATGCACTATCGAGTGGGCCTAGTGATACCTCTCCGTAATACAGAGTGACAAATCCCAGTCTCGATCCGTGTCAACCCAACAGACACTTTTGGAGATACCTGTAGTCCACCTTTATAGTCACCCAGTTATGTTGTGACGTTTGGTACACCCAAAGCACTCCTACGGTATCCGGGAGTTACACGATCTCATGGTCTAAGGAAGAGATACTTGACATTGGAAAAGCTGTAGCAAAACGAACTACACGATCTTGTGCTATGCTTAGGATTGGGTCTTGTCCATCACATCATTCTCCTAATGATGTGATCCCATTGTCAACGACATCTAATGTCCATAGTCAGGAAACCACGACTATCTGTTGACCAACGAGCTAGTCAACTAGAGGCTTACTAGGGACGTATTGTGGTCTATGTATTCACACGTGTATTACAATTTCCGGATAATACAATTATAGCATGAATAAAAGACAATTATCATGAACAAGGAAATATAATAATAATCCTTTTATTATTGCCTCACACAGAGTGGTTCAAATCTGACTTGATCAAATTTTGTGATGTAGCATGAATAGAGTTTGAGGTGAGGAAAACATAGATAGGTAGAGAAGGTTCTTAGGCATTCTTGTCCATCCACTTGGCAAGAAGAAGAAAAACCAAACAATCAAAACAACAAGTGGATGTCCTCGAATGAGTAAAGTATGCATCCAACATGCTCACACAATAAGATGGCAAATGAAATATGTGACAAAGCATGCACAACCAACACTAGCATCTATCAAACGATTGGTGATGACTAGGTCATCTATATATGAGTATATTGACTTAGGAGTCAAATGATAGACATTTGATCATAGGTCATACTCATCGTTTAAGCTCAAGTGGGGTTACCACTTTTACATAAAGCATTGATATGTTCACACCATTGGAGTTGCTTGGACTCAATCCTTAGAGTTAAGCTCCCCCTAGATGTGAGATCCCCCTTAGAGGGATGAACTAACCTTGGGTTTTGTCGATGATGACTTCATGTAGGTGTTGAAGATGTGAATGCTCAATGTTGATGTAGATCTTTTGGAGCAATTCTTTGGAGTGAGTTGCACTTTCAATACCTACATGGGTTAGTCCCACAAGGAACAAACAAGAATATCCATAGACATAGAGTGATGCACACACAAAATGATGTCCATGAAGACATTAGGTTACCTTGTCCCTTGCCTTACCAACATGAGGGTTTGTGACTCCTTGAACTAATGCAAAATGTGGAAGTTGATTGCACTTGTTCTTGCCATAATGATATGAGTGAAGAATGTTGGCGGAGTCACCCTCAAGAACTTTCTAGTTCTTCTTCTTCGGGATCCACATCATCTTGATGGGAATCCTTGGAGTCGTAGTTGTACTTGATGAGGTAGAACTTGACGTAGTCTTGGGAATCCACTTGACCGAGACCTTGGGTGCTTCTTCAAATGCATCAATCTCTTCTTGAAGCTTGTCTTTGCCTTTGATCTTGTGGTCTTGTGGTGGAAGATCATCTTGTGCGTGTGTTCCCTTGAAGGAAGTAGGATCATACTTTTCTTGCTGAGGAACAAACTTCGTCTTGGGGTATTGATCTTCTTCCTACTCAACTCCATTGGCATTGAACTTTCGTTCAAAACCAACACCTTGATTCTTCCGGTGCCTTCCTTGCTTGCGTACAATTTCCTCGAATTGCTTACTCCCGGCAAGACTCTTGTATACACCTTTCTCTATAATTCCCTTCAATAAGCTATTTTCTTGCTCAAGTGTAACTTGGCTAAGAGAATCATTAGTGGAATCAAGAGAACTACTAGAAGCAACAATATTGGATTTGACATTATTATTGTTACTACTAGAGGAAGAATCTTTCTTGTTCTTGTTACTAGACTTGACTTGAGGCATGTAAGTAGATAAGAGTAAACACTTGGTAATGTAAGAAGAACTTTTCTTGCGGAGATCATCATTCATTGCCTTTAAGAACTCATGCATTGCTCAAGATTGAGATTTTCAAAGCGTAACTTCTCATGAGCCCTTAAAAGTTCTCGGTGATCTTCGAAGATAGTTTCATGAGCTAACTTAAGAGTGTTTAGTTCTTTAGTTAGACGCTCAATCTTCTCCTTATCATTGTCATTCGTTTCAGCATGATTAATTGACGTTTCATCATAGTATACATCACTAGAGTTGTCAACAAGTAAATCATCATCACCTAGCAAGTCATCTTCATCAACATCAAAATCAACATACTCGGGGTGTGTTACCTTAGGACCTTTGGCCATGAAGCATCTTCCAATTCCTTCATTTGGTGATTCAAATATGTCGTAGGAGTTGGTTGACACAAGTGCTAGACCGGCAACACCTTCATCTTGAGTGTATTCGGAGTCGGTGTGATAGCTTCTTTCGGAGTGATGGTCGGAGTCGGAGCCGGATACCCATTCACCAACATGAGCTTGATGTCTTCGTTTTGTGTAGCTCTTTGATGACTTATCTTTCCTTTCTGAATCCTTGCTTCTCCGTGAGGATCTTCGTTCATAACGATCATCTCTACTCCTCCTCTCTCTTGGTGGTGATTCTTCTCTTTTGCTTCTTCTTCTTGGAGAATCTTCTCTTCTTTTGTAGGGTGTCGTACACTCATTGGAGTAGTGTCCGGGTCTCCCATAATTGTAGCAATTGCGCTCTCGACTAGAGGATCTTTTGTCATGGTAAGATCTTGACTTGGAGCTTCTTTCTTTGCTTCTACTCTTGTAGAATTTGTTGAAGTTCTTCACCATTAAGCTCAATTCTTCATTAAGGGTTTGTTTCTCACTTGATGTGGGGGCTTCACTTGAGGCTTTGTAAGCACCACTTGACTTGTTGTGAAGTTCCTCCTTATCCTTAAGTGACATCTCATGAGCAACAATTCTTCCAATGACTTCCGTTGGCTTGAGATCTTTGTAGTTTGGCATCATTTGGATCAATGTGCACACGGTATCATATTTTCCATCCAATGCTCTTAGGATTTTCTTGATGATGAATTTGTCGGTCATCTCTTCACTCCCTAAGCCGACAATCTCATTTGTGATAATAGCAAGCCTAGAGTACATTTCAACGACACCTTCACCATCCTTCATTTTGAACTTGTCAAGCTGACTTTGGAGCACATCCAACTTGGATTCCTTGACGGAGTCGGTACCTTCGTGCATATCAACCAAAGTATCCCAAATTTCCTTTGCATTCTCAAGACGGCTAATTTTGTTGAATTCTTCGGGACACAATCCGTTGAAGAGGATATCACAAGCTTGAGCGTTGTATTGCAGCATCTTCAACTCTTCCGCACTAGCTTCACGGTTCGGTTCTCTCCCATCGAAGAATTCACCTTGCAAACCCCAATACACACAATAGCCCAAACGGCGGGGTTATGTCCGAGAATATGCATTTTCATCTTATGCTTCCAACTAGCAAAATTTGTACCATCAAAGTAAGGACCTCTACGGTGATAGTTTCCCTCGCTAGACGCCATACTCTTCTAGGTTGTGAAACCAAGGCTATGACCACCAAAAGCTATGGAAATCAAAGCAAATGGAGACCAAAGCTCTGATACCACTTGTAGGACTTGAAGTATGTCTATAGGGGGGGTGATTAGACTACTTGACCAAATAAAAACTTAACCTTTTCCCAGTTTTATAGTTTGGCAGATTTTAGCTAACTTAGGACAAGTCAAGCAATCATCACACAATTCAAGCAAGCATGCAAAGAGTATATAGGCAGCGGAAGTTAAAGCATGCAACTTGCAAGGAAGTAAAGGGGAAGGGTTTGGAGAATTCAAATGCAATTGGAGACACGGATGTTTTTGGCGTGGTTTGCATAGGTGGTGCTATCGTACATCCACGTTGATGGAGACTTCAACCCATGAAGGGTAACGGTTGCGCGAGTCCACGGAGGGCTCCACCCATGAAGGGTCCACGAAGAAGCAACCTTGTCTATCCCACCATGGCCGTCGCCCACGAAGGACTTGCCTCACTAGCGGTAGATCTTCACGAAGTAGGCGATCTCCTTGCCCTTACAAACTCCTTGGTTCAACTCCACAATCTTGTCGGAGGCTCCCAAGTGACACCTAGCCAATCTAGGAGACACCACTCTCCAAGAAGTAACAAATGGTGTGTTGATGATGAAATCCTTGCTCTTGTGCTTCAAAAGATAGTCTCCCCAACACTCAACTCTCTCTCATTGGTTTGGATCTGGTGGAAAGAAGATTTGAGTGGAAAGCAACTTGGGGAAGGCTAGAGATCAAGATTCATATGGTAGGAATGGAATATCTTGGCCTCAACACATGAGTAGGTGGTTCTCTCTCAGAAATGGTAAGTTGGAAGTGTAGGTTTAGTCTGATGGCTCTCTCCACGAATGAAGAGGAGGTGGAGGGGTATATATAGCCTCCACACAAAATCTAACCATTACACACAATTTACCAATCTTGGTGAGACCGAATCAACAAACTCGGTCGGACCGATTTTAGTAAACCTAGTGACCATTAGGGTTTTCGGTGGAACTGATAAGCATCTCGGTAGGACCGATGTGGTTAGGGTTAGGGCATAATGTAATCTCGGTGAGACCGATTACACAAACTCGGTGAGACCGATTTTGGTAATTAGCTAACCAGAGAGTTGGTCAAGTAAACTCGGTGGGACCGATTTGCTCTTTTCGGTGAGACCAAAATGTTACAAAAAGGAAACAGAGAGTTTACATTGGAATCTCGGTGGGACCGATCCGCTCTTTTGGTGAGACCGAAAAGTTACGAAAAGGAAACAGAGAGATTACAATCCCATCTCGGTGAGACCGAGATCCCTATCGGTAGAACCGATTTGCCTAGGGTTTGTGGCAGTGGCTATGACTGTTGAACTCGGTGGCGCTGGACTGAAAGAATCGGTGTGACCGAATTTGGCTTTGAGTTTAGGTCATATGTGGATGTGAGAAAGTAGCTGAGGGTTTTGGAGCATATCACTAAGCACATGGAGCAAAAGGCTCATTAAGCAACACCTCATCCCTCCTTGATAGTATTGGCTTTTCCTATAGACTCAATGTGATCTTGGATCACTAAAATATAAAATGAAGAGTCTTGAGCTTTTGAGCTTGAGCCAATCCTTTGTCATTAGCATTTTGAGGGGCCCATTTTCATCATCCATGCCATGCCATTCATTGAGCTTTCCTGAAATAATAGTCTTGGAATAGCATTAGCTCAATGAGCTATATGTTGTTATGAATTACCAAAACCACCTAGGGATAGTTGCACTTTCAGTTGATCAAAATTATAAGTCAAAGTTTGGCACGAAAAATGAAGTGGCCTTGTATAAGGGATTGAAGGGAATAGTACCGGATAGTATTTCCCTCAGGTAAGAACAAAGGTTTATCAAACAAGTAGGGCAAGGCACACAAACAAGATAGGTGAAAGAACATGCGGTCCCCCATGTTTGAGTTTGGTAATTAATGACAATCTATATGGACTAATGGCTGCCTTGAGTTATATTTGAAGGATTTGTCCATAGGCTTTTCTTGGAGTCCATTTGTTGGTTTCAAGGAGAGTTTGTGATAACCAAGGTGCTATTCAAGGAATTACCTAAAGATTGGCCATGTGAGAGGTTGATCAAGACTAAGTCAAAGAGTGAATCAAGTTGATCAACACACAAAGCGTAGAAGATGTACCGAGAGGGATCAAGTGATCCCATGGTAAGGTAAGCATTGTCAATTACGCTTTGTGTACTAACCCATGGTCTTCATGAGAGTTCTTTGTGGGGTTAGGTTGCAGTGTGCACGTTCAAGTGATGCATCATGAAGAGATCAAGTGCTTGAAGATTGCCGTCCATTGTGGTGACAATGGACTTGTGAATATATGCTGAAGAGTGGCTCACCCATAGTGGAGTATGGGGGAGCAATCTACTAGTCTTCACCGAGCCAACACAATCAAGAAAGGTGCTCCAACTTGAGGAAGTCAAGATCGTATACATCTAGCTCAAGTGGACTTTGTGCAAGGCAAAGGTTTGGCCTTGATAGGTTCTCTATTTTACCGGTCTCATGGTGGTAGTTTGGAGACCGGGTTATAGGATCGATTGTCGTACCATCAAGGGGGGCTCTCAAGTGAGTAGTTGATCGTATCATTCATAGAGAGCTCAAACCATTGCATGCTTGCATCATCTTTCTTGGTTCTTGTTTGGTTTTCTCCTTGTGATATTTGGAGCTTATGGTCATCTTCTTGACAAGCTCGAGTTCATCGAAAACAGGGTTCACATGCTTCTTCTATTGCGTTTTCGGTGTTGGAGGTTTTACCGATCTTATTCGAGGAGGGTTTTCACCATTTTCTTATGGGCCTTTTCTAATTTCCTTATTATTGTTATTTCTATCAAGATTGTGTTAGCCCTTGTTGCTAGCTTTCTAAGAAACTTGGTTTCGTTGAATTCGGAGTCCGTTTACAAAAGTTGTGTCAGTTTTGGTGTCCTTAAAAAGGCTGCAGCGGTACTACCGCTCACAGGAGCAGTACTACCACTTGGAGGGGATGTAATTTTTTACTACTGCTCTTGGGTGCGGTACTACCGCGGCTACTTCTGTGGCTACTTCCGCTCCGGACCAAAAACTCACATAAGTCTAGCGGTGGTAGGCACCGGTGTATTTTTTAGTACCGCTCGCAAGCAGCAGTACCGCTACCCTTAGCGGTAGTACCGCTACCCCTAGCGGTAGTGCCGTGAGGACGAGCGGTAGTATTGCTCCGGCGGTTCTACTGGCCCTTTGCCTACTCACTGTTGTTTTCTAAGGGCTTCCACCGCCCTAGTAGTAGTACCGCTCTGTGCGGGCTGTGAGCATAACGGTTGGATTTTTCCCCACCTATAAAAGGGGGTCTTCTTCCCCAATGAACCTAATCCTTTGAGCTCGTGTTCTTCCCCCATTGTTGACCTTATTAGAGCTTGCTATCTCTCAATCCCTCCATGGATTCTTGCTAGTTTTGTGGGGGAAAGAGAGAGGAGATCTAGATCCACATTTCCACCAATCACTTTCTCCTCTATGTGAGGGGAACACCTTGGATCTAGATCTTGGAGTTCTTGGTGTTCTCCTTCTTGTTCTTCCTCTCATTTTCTTCCCTAGCATTAGTTGCTTTGCTAGGATTTGGGAGAGAAGGACTTGGGCACTCCGTGTGCCCTTGCCATTGGATTTGGTGCATCGGTTTGAGTTCTCCATGGTGATACGTGGAAGTTACAAGTTGAGAAGCTTATTACTCTTGGGTGCTTCGTACCCTTGAGCTTGTTCCTCTTGGGTGCTTGGGCGCCCTAGACGGCTGGTGGTTTTCAGAGCTCAATCATTGTCGTGTAAAGCTCCGGGCAAGTGGCGAGGTCTCCAATTTGGTTGTGAAGATCGCCTCGAGCAATTTGACAGGTACCGGTGACTGTCCCCAAGGGTTGCCAAAGTGTATGGGTTCGGTGACCGCCCTCGAGGGTCCCTTAGTGGAATCACGACATCTTGCATTGTGGGAGGGCGTGAGGAGATTATGGTTGCCCTAGTGGCTTCTTGGGGAACATTGTGCCTCCTCACCGCTCCAAATGGAGATTAGCATCCACAAGGGTGTGAACTTCAGGATACATCATCGTCTCCGCGTGCCTCGGTTATCTCTTACCCGAGGCCTTTACTTATGCACTTTACTTTGTGATAGCCATATTGTTTCTTGTCATATATCTTGCTATCACTTAGTTGTTTATCTTGCTTAGCATAAGTTGTTGGTGCTCATAGGTGAGCCTAGTTCTTGTAGGTTTTGTGCTTGACAAATTAACCGCTAGGTTTATTCCGCATTTGTTCAAGCCTAAACCATAATTATTTTAAAGTGCCTATTCACCCTCCCTCTAGGCGACATCCTTGATCTTTCAATTGGTATCAGAGCCTCGTCTCTCTTTATAGGGCTTAACCACCTAGAGAGTAAGGATGTCGACTAGGGGTTTAGGATTCTCTGACACTCTTAGTTTCGATGGCACAAATTTTCATGTTTGGGTAATTCACATGCTTAATCTCTTTAGGGTCATGGACTCAAATTTAGAGAGAATTGTAGATATGGGTTTTTCTCCTCCAAAGGATCCCCAAAGATTATCTTTAGCGGATGAGAAAAACTCTTATCTCAATGCTGAAGCTTCTAATGTGCTTTTTGATGCTTTGAGCAATGTAGTTATATTTCAACTCATGTCGTTCCGGGACGCTCATGAGTTGTGGACAAAGCTTCAAGATAAATATGGTGTGTCCAACTTTTGTGGGGATGATTGTTCTCCCTCCACCTCCGGCCGTGTTGAGTTCTCAACTTCTTCTACTTCACCTACATGTGGTTTGCCACAAGGTAATGACATGGTGAGTAGTGGTATTCATTGCAATGATGATAGTGGGCTTATTGTTGATAATCCTTCATCACTTTCTTATTGCAATGCTTCATCTTTGGACTTTAGTACTTCGAGCACTACAAATGTTTCATGTGCATGTTTTGATAGTCCTTGCACATCATGTAGAAATTGCTTGACTAAATCTCATGATGATATGCTTGCTATGTCTTGTTGCCATGATAAAAATGCATCTATTTCCTCAAATTGTTGTGCTAACAATGTAGAGGAAACCCAACACCCCATGGAGCAAGATGTGGTCTTGAATGGTGCTTCAAGGTATCCTACATCATCATCTATTGCATTTTGCCTTATGGCCAAGGCTTCAAAGGTATCTCCCACTTTGAATCCCAATATATCTTGTGATGATATTGATGATGGCAAGAATGATGATGATGTTGATTATGATGAAGAGAATGATATTGTTGCCTCCTTCAAAATTAAGGGCGAAATGATTTTTAAATCTCTTCTTAAGAATAAAATTGCTCGTTCCAACTTCATGGAAATCATGTCTATTGCTATTTTAGGGCAAGAAATATATTGATGAGTTGGAATCTCGTCTTGAGGAGCATGAGGTTACCATTGACAAAATGGAAGGTCATGAGCGTGATTACGCTAATGAGATTGCAGACCTCTCCCATGCTCTTGAACTTGCACAAACCACCAAGGAATTATCTAGAGTGAAGGAATCTCATGATAGAGCCCTTGAGGTGGCCAATGTCTTTGAAACTAAAAATGAGAAGCTTGAAGTTGCGCATGCTAAACTCCTTGAAGATTTTGGACACCTCAAAAATGGCGGTCATTAAGAGTGGGCTAATCAAACTCACCGAGTCTCATGCTCAACTTAAAGCTTCATATTCTAAAGAGCTTGCCAAGTTGCCTTATCCTCTTGCTATTATTGATGATGCTTGTGCTACTAACTCTATTTCTAGTGAGGCATCCATTTTGAAGGAGAATGTTGAGCTAAGGGCTCAACTTGAATTGCTATCTAGCACTTATAGGAAATTGGAAGAAAGACATGTAAAGCTCACAAGCTCTCATGATGATATTATAGTATCCCATAATGTGCTAAAGATAGCTCATGAGGCTATGGTTATCAAGGTAACATCTTGTGAGTCTCATGTGGATACTAGCATTAACTCAAGTCAAAATGCTATCTTGCCATGTGCTAGTCCTCGTAATTCATCTATGCATAACATTGGCACATATTGTGATGAATTTCTTTCCTTTCCTTGTTGCTCTAACGATGAAGCTTATACTTCCTCTAGCACTTGTGCTGATACTAACCATGTAGAGGAAATCAAAGAGCTCAAGGACCAAGTCACTTCTTTGAAGAAAGACTTGGAAAAGTGTCATGAAGGGAAGTCCACACTCAAAAATATCTTGAGTGTGCAAAAATCCCCCAATGACAAAGGTGGACTTGGATTCAACTCCAATAAGAAGAAGAAGTCCAAGAGAAACAAGAAGAAGGGCCAAGAACAACTCAAGAATTCGGCCAAGATTATTTGCTTCAAGTGCAAAATTGAAGGGCATCATGTTAGATCTGCCTATTGAAGAAGAAGGCTATTAGTGACAAGCAACAAGGGAAGATCCCACAAGTTCAATCTCATGCTCAACCTCAATTTGAAGAAAGGCCACTTCCCATGAAGACTCAAGTTAATGCTTCTCTTGTTGAGAAATCAAGTGAGAAGAAAATGATGAGTAGACGTTGCTACTTATGTCGTGAGAAAGGTCATGTCGCTTCTTCATGCACTAGTGGTAACTTATCCAACCCAATTATTATTGATAATATCTATTCTCTTGGGAAGGATAATGTTGGTGATACGTCTCCAACGTATCTATAATTTTTGATTGTTCCATGCTGTTATATTATCATTCTTGGATGTTTTACAACAATTTTATACCATTTTTTGGTACTAACCTATTGACGCAGTGCCCAGTGCTAGCTGCTGTTTTCTGCATGTTTTTTACATCGCAGGAAATCAATATCAAACGGAGTCCAAACGCAGCAAAACGTTTTGAGGATTTTTTTGGGCCAGAAGACATTGAGTGGGCCTAGGCGTGCCCTGGTGGGTTGTGCCAACCTCGGGTGCCCCCTGAACCGCCTCTTTGCTCTATAAATACCCCAATATTCCACAAACCCTAGGGGACTTGACGAAAATCCATTCCAGGCGCCGCAAAGTCCAGAACCACCAGATCCAATCTAGACACCATCACGAAGGGGTTCACCACTTCCATTGGTGCCTCTTCGATGATGCGTGAGTAGTTCTTTGTAGACCTACGGGTCCATAGTTAGTAGCTAGATGCTTCCTCTCTCTCTTTATTATCAATACAATGGTCTCTTGGAGATCCATATGATGTAAGCCTTTTTGTAGTGTGTTTGTTGGGATCTGATGAACTTTGCGTTTATGATCAGATCTATGTTTTTATCCATGAAAGTTATTTGAGTCTTCTTTGATCTCTTATATGCACGATTGCTTATAGCCTCGTATTTCTTTTCCGATATTTGGGTTTTGTTTGGCCAACTTGATCTATTTATCTTGCAATGGGAAGAGGTGCTTTGTAGTGGGTTCGATCTTACGGTGCTTGATCCCACTGACAGAAGGGGAACCGACACATATGTATCGTTGCTACTAAGGATAAAACGATGGGGTCTATATCTACATAAATAGATCTTGTCTACATCATGTCATCGTTCTTATTGCATTACCCCGTTTCTCCATGAACTTAATACACTAGATGCATGCTGGATAGCGGTCGATGTGTGGAGTAATAGTAGTAGATGCAGGCAGGAGTCGGTCTACTAATCTTAGACGTGATGCCAATATAATGATCATTGCCTGGATATCGTCATAATTATTTGAAGTTCTATCAATTGCCCAACAGTAATTGTTTTACCACCGTTTGTTATTTTTCTCGAGAGAAGCCACTAGTGAAACCTACAGCCCCCGGGTCTCTTTTCATCATATTTGCCTTTGTGATCTATTTTCCTTTGCATTTATTTTCAGATCTATTAAACCAAAAAAACAAAAATACCTTGCTGCAATTTATTTGTTCCGCGATCTATTTATCCTATCTACCACTTTTATCTCACGTTATTTGCTGTCGGGGAAACCGAACACATATGGGGTCACAAGGATCCCTTCTACATTTGACGGGGGATTAGCTGCACGAAGAGCAGGTCGAGCCGTTAGCACAAAGGGGATTTTTATCCAGGTTCGGTCCACAAAGATGTGTAATACCCTAGTCCTGCTTGTCTGGTTATATGTGTGTTCTTGAGCTTTTGAAGTAGCTAAGCTGCGTGCTTTTGTCCAAAAGTCCGAATCCTCTCTCCGTGTGCCTTGGGCCTCCTTTTATATGCAAAGGGGTTGCCACAATGGCACACAGGAGGTGGCAAGCTACAGTTGTACGAGCCTATCGCTCAGCAACGTAGGACAAACGCATTTGATGTGTTGCCTACGTGTCCTCTTGCTTTATTGAGGATGGCAACATAAGCCATCCCGTCCTTCACGGCTCCTCCTTGCTTTGACACGCGTCCGGGTCGACGAGGCATGCAGTGCCACGCTGGCCAACTAGTTGTTGTGTTGGCACAATGGTAAGCTTCCACGAAGATTTGCATGCCGCCATGCAGGCGTCTGCTTAGTTGGCATGCCGATCGTCATACTAGAGTGGTGGTGAGGTGGCGAAACCTTGTTGGGCGCGGGTCTGGCCGCGACCCAGCGATCGTACCCGGCAAGGCTTGCCGGGGGCCTTGGAGTCATCCTCGGCAAGGGTCTTGCCAAGGTTCTATGTCTTCTGATCCCACGTGAATCCGTGAGCTGTCAATCTTTATGAGGATCTACATGCTATCAAGCATGCACTCTCCAGATCTTGGTCTTAACGTTGTCGATGGTGTCAGAGCTCTCAGCCCCAAGGGTGATGGGCTTGCTGGTGTTGTGCGGGTTGCCCCAGCAAGGCCCTGCTTGTCGGGGGCGGTCCAGCTTGCCCTTTGCTCCTTGTGTTTCGAGTATATGTCTTGGTAGTCTTCGGGTTTTGCCTTCCTCTGCCTTGCCAGGACCTGCCGCGGGTGTGGCTGCGACCACCCGTGCACTAGTAAGGGGTACAAAAGTACCCATACTTTTGTACACCGACAGGAGCCCTCGGGCCTGGGCCACACATAAGCGCAAGGCGTAGTTGGGCCAGGCCCAAGGTAGTGCGCGAGCGGGCGTGGCAGAGATGGATTGCCACGATCTTTCTGTTAGTTGCGCTTCCCCACAACCCGCATCGAGCGTGTGACGTGGGGGTCGCACGTGGGATGGGCGTGGCATGCATGCGTCACCCCACAGTAAATGGTAAATAGCTGGCCTCCGCCTTCTCCATAAAAAGGGGAGATTCGCAGAGGCACTGCTCATTTACCCTCTCTGCTTCTCCCAATCTCGGAACTGTCGTCCCCTCTTCTCCTTCCTTGAGAAAAAACCAGAGCTTGCGCTCCCCGTTCGCCGCCGCCGCGCTTCCACCGCTTTCCCTACTCCCCCTCTCTCCTTAGCCGCCATGGCGCCCAAGACGAGTAGGGGCAAGGCCAAGGCTACTGAGGGAAAGGAGGTACCGGAGAGTGAGCTGGTGAAGCTGCGGAAGAAGCACGCCCTCTTCACTCCGGCGATCGATGTGCTCACGCTCAGGGACCAGTTCCGGTGCTTGTGGGGGAGAGAATTGACGGGGCATCCAGCCACGCAGGTCATCCCTGCTCCCTTCCCCAAGCCTGGCCCGGATACTTATCCTTTCTTTGTCGATTACTTCTCTTGCGGGCTCTGCTTCCCTTTCTCAGATTTCTTCAGTGCCATCATGCACACCTATAGCTTCCATCTCCTGGATTTCACGCCGAATGTTGTGGCATGCATGGCCTATTGGGGAACATAGTAATTTCAAAAAAATTCCTACGCACACGCAAGATCATGGTGATGCATAGCAACAAGAGGGGAGAGTGTGTCCACGTACCTTTGTAGACTGAAAGCGGAAGCGTTAGCACAACGCGGTTGATGTAGTCGTGCGTCTTCACGATCCGACCGATCAAGTACCGAACGCACGGCACCTCCGAGTTCAGCACACGTTCAGCCCGATGACGTCCCTCGAACTCCGATCCAGCCGAGTATCAAGGGAGAGTTTCGTCAGCACGACGGCGTGGTGACGATGATGATGTTTTACCGACGCAGGGCTTCGCCTAAGCACCGCTATAGTATTATCGAGGTGGACTATGGTGGAGGGGGGCACCGCACACGGCTAAAAAATCAAACGATCAATTGTTGTGTCTATGGGGTGCCCCCTGCCCCCGTATATAAAGGAGCAAGGGGGGAGGCGGCCGGCCTAGGAGGAGGGCGCGCCAAGGGGGGAGTCCTACTCCCACCGGGAGTAGGACTCCTCCTTTCCTTGTGGGAGTAGGAGAAGGGAAGGGAGAAGGAGAAGGAAGGAAGGGGGCGCCCCCCTCCCTAGTCGAATTCGGACTAGTCCATGGGGAGGGGTGCGGCCACCCTTTGGGGCCTTTCTCTCCTTTCCCGTATGGCCCATTAAGGCCCAATACGAATTCCCGTAACTCTCCGGTACTCCGAAAAATACCCGAATCACTCGAAACCTTTCCGATGTCCGAATATAGTCGTCCAATATATCGATCTTTACGTCTCGACCATTTCGAGACTCCTCGTCATGTCCCAGATCTCATCCGGGACTCCGAACTCCTTCGGTACATCAAAACATATAAATTCATAATATAACTGTCATCGAAACTTTAAGCGTGCGGACCCTACGGGTTCGAGAACTATGTAGACATGACCTAGACACGTCTCCGGTCAATAACCAATAGCGGAACCTGGATGCTCATATTGGCTCCCACATATTCTACGAAGATCTTTATCGGTCAGACCGCATAACAACATACGTTGTTCCCTTTGTCATCGGTATGTTACTTGCCCGAGATCCGATCGTCGGTATCTCAATACCTAGTTTAATCTCATTACAGGCAAGTCTCTTTACTCGTTCCGTAATGCATCATCCCGTAACTAACTCATTAGCTACATTGCTTGCAAGGCTTATAGTGATGTGCATTACCGAGAGGGCCCAGAGATAACTCTCCGACAATCAGAGTGACAAATCCTAATCTTGAAATGCGCCAACCCAACAAGTACCTTCGGAGACACCTGTAGAGCACCTTTATAATCACCCAGTTACGTTGTGACGTTTGGTAGCACACAAAGTGTTCCTCTGGTAATTCGGAGTTGCATAATCTCATAGTCATAGGAACATGTATAAGTCATGAAGAAAGCAATAGCAACATACTAAACGATTGAGTGCCAAGCTAACAGAATGGGTCAAGTCAATCACATCATTCTCCTAATGATGTGATCCCGTTAATCAAATGACAACTCATGTCTATGGCTAGGAAACAAAACCATCTTTGATCAACGAGCTAGTCAAGTAGAGGCATACTAGTGACACTCTGTTTGTCTATGTATTCACACATGTATCATGTTTCCAGTTAATACAATTCTAGCATGAATAATAAACATTTATCATGAAATAAGGAAATAAATAATAACTTTACTATTGCCTCTAGGGCATATTTCCTTTAGTCTCCCTCTTGCACTAGAGTCAATAATCTAGTTCACATCACCATGTGATTTAACACCAATAGTTCACATCTTTATGTGATTAGTTCACATCTCCATGTGACTAACACCCAAAAGGGTTTACTAGAGTCAATAATCTAGTCACATCGCTATGTGATTAACACCCAAAGAGTGATCATGTTTTGCTTGTGAGAGAAATTTAGTCAACGGGTCTGCCAAATTCAGATCCGTATGTATTTTGCAAAGTTCTATGTCTACAATGCTCTGCACGGAGCTACTCTAGCTAATTGCTCCCACTTTCAATATGTATCCAGATTGAGACTTAGAGTCATCTGGATTAGTGTCAAAACTTGCATCGACGTAACCCTTTACGACGAACCTTTTGTCACCTCCATAATCGAGAAACATATCATTGCTACACTAAGGATAATTTTGACCGCTGTCCAGTGATCTACTCCTAGATCACTATTGTACTCCCTTGCCAAAATCAGTGTAGGGTATACAATAGATCTGGCACACAGCATGGCATACTTTATAGAACCTATGGCTGAGGCATAGGGAATGACTTTCATTCTCTTTCTATCTTCTGCCATGGTCGGGATTTGAGTCTTACGCAATTTCACACCTTGTAACACAGGCAAGAACTCTTTCTTTGACTATTTCATTTTGAACTACTTCAAAATCTTGTCAAGGTATGTACTCATTGAAAAAACTTATCGAGCATCTTGATCTATCTCTATAGATCTTGATGCTCAATATGTAAGCAGCTTCACCGAGGTCTTTCTTTGAAAAACTCCTTTCAAACACTCCTTTATGCTTTGCAGAATAATTCTACATTATTTCCGATCAACAATGTGTCATTCACATATACTTATCAGAAATGTTGTAGTGCTCCCACTCACTTTCTTGTAAATACAGGCTTCACCGCAAGTCTGTATAAAACTATATGCTTGATCAACTCATCAAAGCATATATTCCAACTCCTAGATGCTTGCACCAGTCCATAGATGGATCGCTGGAGCTTGCACATTTTGTTAGCACCTTTAGGGTTGACAAAACCTTCTGGTTGCATCATATACAACTCTTCTTTAATAAATCCATTAAGGAACGCAGTTTTGTTTATCCATTTGCCAGATTTCATAAAATGGGGCAATTGCTAACATGATTCGGACAGACTTAAGCATAGATACGTGTGAGAAACTCTCATCATAGTCAACACCTTGAACTTGTCGAAAACCTTTTTGCGACAATTCGAGCTTTGTAGATAGTAACACTACTATCAGCGTCCGTCTTCCTCTTGAAGATCCATTTATTTTCTATGGCTTGCTGATCATTGGGCAAGTCAACTAAAGTCCATACTTTGTTCTCATACATGGATCTCATCTCAGATTTCATGGCCTCAAGCCATTTCGCAGAATCTAGGCTCACCATCGCTTCTTCATAGTTCATAGGTTCGTCATGGTCAAGTAACATGACCTCCAAAACAGGATTACCGTACTACTCTGGTGCAGATCGTACTCTGGTTGACCTACGAGGTTCAGTAATAACTTGATCTGAAGTTTCATGATCATCATCATTAACTTCCTCACTAATTGGTGTAGGTGTCGCAGAAACCGGTTTCTGCGATGAACTACTTTCCAATAAGGGAGCAGGTACAATTACCTCATCAAGTTCTACTTTCCTCCCACTCACTTCTTTCAAGAGAAACTCCTTCTCTAGAAAGGATCCATTCTTAGCAACGAATTTGCCTTCGGATCTGTGATAGAAGGTGTACCCAACAGTCTCCTTTGGGTATCCTATGAAGACGCATTTCTCCGATTTGGGTTCGAGCTTATCAGGATGAAACTTTTTCACATAAGCAGCACAACTCCAAACTTTAAGAAATGAAAACTTTGGTTTCTTGCCAAACCACAGTTCATAAGGCGTCGTCTCAACGGATTTTGATGGTGCCCTATTTAATGTGAATGTAGCTGTCTCTAATGCATAACCCCAAAATGATAGTGGTAAATCGGTAAGAGACATCATAGATTGCACTATATCCAATAAAGTACGGTTATGACGTTCGGACACACCATTATGCTGTGGTGTTCCAGGTGGCACGAATTTGTGAAACTATTCCACATTGTTTTAATTGAAGACCAAACTCGTAACTCAAATATTTACCTCTGCGATCATATCGTAGAAACTTTTATTTTCTTGTTACGATGATTCTCCACTTCACTCTGAAATTCTTTGAACTTTTCAAATGTTTCAGACTTGTGTTTCATCAAGTAGATATACCCATATCTGCTCAAATCATCTATGAAGGTTAGAAAATAACGATACCTGCCGCAAGCATCAACACTCATCGGACTGCATACATCAGTATGTATTATTTCAAACAAATCTGTTGCTCGCTCCATTGTTCCGGAGAACGGAGTCTTAGTCATCTTGCCCATGAGGCATGGTTCACAAGTATCAAGTTATTCATAATCAAGTGATTCCAAAATTCCATCAACATGGAATTTCTTCATGTGCTTTACACCAATATGACCTAAACGGCAGTGCCACAAATAAGTTGCACTATCATTGTTAACTTTGCATCTTTTGGCTTCAATATTATGAATATGTGTATCACACGATCGAGATCCAATAAACCATTTTCATTGGGTGTATGACCATAGAAGGTTTTATTCATGTAAACAGAACAACAATTATTCTCTAACTTACATGAATAACCGTATTGCAATAAACATGATCAAATCACATTCATGCTCAACGCAAACACCAAATAACACTTATTTAGGTTCAACACTAATCCCGAAAGTATAGGGAGTGTGCGATGATGGTCATATCAATCTTGGAACTACTTCCAACACACATCGTCACCTCACCCTCAACTAGTTTCTGTTTATTCTGCAACTCCCGTTTCGAGTTACTACTCTTAGCAACTGAACCAGTATCAAATACCAAGCGGTTGCTATAAACACTAGTAAAGTACACATCAATAACATGTATATCAAATATACCTATGTTCACTTTGACATCCTTCTTATCCGCCAAATACTTGGGGTAGTTCCGCTTCCAGTGACCAGTCCCTTTGCAGTAGAAGCACTTAGTCTCAGGCTTAGGACCAGACTTGGGCTTCTTCATTTGAGCAGCAACTTGCTTGTCGTTCTTCTTGAAGTTCCCCTTCTTCCCTTTGCCGTTATCTTGAAACTAGTGGTCTCATCAACCATCAACACTTGATGTTTTTATCGATTTCTACCTTCGTTGATTTCAGCATCACGAAGAGCTTGGGAATTGTTTCCATTATCCCTTGCATATTATAGTTCATCACGAACTTCTACTAACTTGGTGATGGTGACTAGAGAATTCTGCCAATCACTATCTTATCTGGAAGATTAACTCCCACTTGATTCAAGCGATTGTAGTACCGAGACAATCTGAGCACATGCTCACTGCTTGAGCTATTCTCCTCCATCTTTTAGCTATAGACCTTGTTGGAGACTTCATATCTCTCAACTCGGGTATTTGCTTGAAATTTTAACTTCAACTCCTGGAACATCTCATATGGTCCATGACGTTCAAAACGTCTTTGAAGTCCTGATTCTAAGCCGTTAAGCATGGTGCACTAAACTATCAAGTAGTCATCATATTGAGCTAGCCAAACGTTCATAACGTCTGCATTTGCTCCTGTCACCTAGCGGTGCATCAAGGACATAATTCTTCTGTGCAGTAGTGAGGACAAACCTCAGATCACTGACCCAATCTGCATCATTGCTACTATCATCTTTCAACTTAGTTTTCTCTAGGAACATACATAAAACATAGGGAAGCAACAACGCGAGCTATTGATCTACAACATAGATATGCTAATACAACCAGGACTAAGTTCATGATAAATTAAAGTTCAATTAATCATATTACTTAAGAACTCCCACTTAGATAGACATCCCTCTAATCCTCTAAGTGATCACGTGATCCAAATCAACTAAACCGTGTCCGATCATCACATGAGATGGAGTAGTTTCAATGGTGAACATCACTATGTTGATCATATCTACTATATGATTCACGCTCGACCTTTCGGATTCCGTGTTCCGAGGCCATATCTGTTATATGCTAGGCTCGTCAAGTTTAACCTGAGTATTCAGCGTGTGCAACTGTTTTACACCCATTGTATTTGAACATAGAGCCTATCACACCCGATCATCACGTGGTGTCTCAGCATGAAGAACTTTCGCAACGGTGCATACTCAGGGAGAACACTTATACCTTGAAAATTTAGTGAGAGATCATCTTATAAAGCTACCGCCGAACTAAGCAAAATAAGATGTATAAAAGATAAACATCACATGCAATCAAAATATGTGACATGATATGACCATATCATCTTGTGCCTTTGATCTCCATCTCCAAAGCATCGTCATGATCTCCATCGTCACCGGCATGACACCATGATCTCCATCATCTTGATCTATATCAATGTGTCGTCACATGGTTGTCTCGCAAACAATTGCTCTTGCAACTATTGCTATCGCATAGCGATAAAGTAAAGCAATTATTTGGCGTTTGCATCTTATGCAATAGAGAGACAACCATAAGGATTTTGCCAGTTGCCTATAACTTCAACAAAACATGATCATCTCATACAACAACTTATATCTCATCACGTCTTGACCATATCACATCACAACATGCCCTGCAAAAACAAGTTAGACGTCCTCTACTTTGTTGTTGCAAATTTTACGTGGCTGCTACGGGCTTAGTAAGAACCGTTCTTACCTACGCATCAAAACCACAACGATAGTTTGTCAAGTTGGTGCTGTTTTAACCTTCGCAAGGATCGGGTGTAGCCATACTCGGTTCAACTAAAGTGAGAGAGACATACACCCGCCGGTCACCTTTAAGCAACGAGTGCTCGCAACGGTGAAACCAGTCTCGCATAAGCGTATGCATAACGTCGGTCCGGGCCGCTTCATCTCACAATACCGCCAAACCAAAGTATGACATGCTGGTAAGCAGTATGACTTATATCGCCCACACCTCACTTGTGTTCTACTCGTGCATATGACATCTACGCATAAAACCTGGCTCTAATACCACTGTTGGGGAACGTAGTAATTTTAAAAAAATTCCTACGCACACGCACGATCATGGTGATGCATAGCAACGAGAGGGGAGAGTGTGTCCACGTACCCTCGTAGACCGAAAGCGGAAGCGTTAGCACAACGCGGTTGATGTAGTCGTACGTCCTCACGATTCGACCGATCAAGTACCGAACGCACGACACCTCCGACTTCAGCACACGTTCAGCCCGATGACGTCCCTCGAACTCCGATCCAGCTGAGTGTTGAGGGAGTGTTTCGTCAGCATGACGGCGTGGTGATGATGATGATGTTCTACCGACGCAGGGCTTCGCCTAAGCACCGCTACAGTATTATCGAGGTGGACTATGGTGGAGGGGGGCACCTCACACGGCTAAAAGATCAAACAATCAATTGTTGTGTCTATAGGGTTCCCCCATGCCCCCGTATATAAAGGAGCAAGGGGGGAGGCGGCCGGCCTAGGAGGAGGGCGCGCCAAGGGGGGAGTCCTACTCCCACCGGGAGTAGGACTCCTCCTTTCCTTGTGGGAGTAGGAGAAGGGAAGGGAGAAGGAGAAGGAAGGAAGGGGGCGCCCCCCTCCCTAGTCGAATTCGGACTAGTCCATGGGGAGGGGTGCGGCCACCCTTTGGGGCCTTTCTCTCCTTTCCCGTATGGCCCATTAAGGCCCAATACGAATTCCCGTAACTCTCCGGTACTCCGAAAAATATCCGAATCACTCGAAACCTTTCCGATGTCCGAATATAGTCGTCCAATATATCGATCTTTACGTCTCGACCATTTCGAGACTCCTCGTCATGTCCCAGATCTCATCCGGGACTCCGAACTCCTTCGGTACATCAAAACATATAAATTCATAATATAACTGTCATCGAAACTTTAAGCGTGCGGACCCTACGGGTTCGAGAACTATGTAGACATGACCTAGACACGTCTCCGGTCAATAACCAATAGCGGAACCTGGATGCTCATATTGGCTCCCACATATTCTACGAAGATCTTTATCGGTCAGACCGCATAACAACATACGTTGTTCCCTTTGTCATCGGTATGTTACTTGCCCGAGATTTGATCGTCGGTATCTCAATACCTAGTTCAATCTCATTACCGGCAAGTCTCTTTACTCGTTCCGTAATGCATCATCCCATAACTAACTCATTAGCTATATTGCTTGCAAGGCTTATAGTGATGTGCATTACCGAGAGGGCCCAGAGATACCTCTCCGACAATCGAAGTGACAAATCCTAATCTCGAAATACGACAACCCAACAAGTACCTTCGGAGACACCTGTAGAGCACCTTTATAATCACCCAGTTATGTTGTGACGTTTGGTAGGACACAAAGTGTTCCTCCGGTAATCGGGAGTTGCATAATCTCGTAGTCATAGGAACATGTATAAGTCATGAAGAAAGCAATAGCAACATACTAAACGATCGAGTGCTAAGCTAACAGAATGGGTCAAGTCAATCACATCATTCTCCTAATGATGTGATCCCATTAATCAAATGACAACTCATGTCTATGGCTAGGAAACATAACCATCTTTGATCAACAAGCTAGTCAAGTAGAGGCATACTAGTGACACTCTGTTTGTCTATGTGTTCACACATGTATCATGTTTCCGGTTAATACAATTCTAGCATGAATAATAAACATTTATCATGAAATAAGGAAATAAATAATAACTTCACTATTGCCTATAGGGCATATTTCCTTCGTGGCCCTCTTCGCCCACCTCTGCGAGGGCTTCGCCGGCGTCCACCCTAGTACGGCGCTCTTTCGCCATTATTTCCTGCCCGTATCCAGCAATGGGATGCCACTACTGCTCTGTTGCTTGGATCCCAAGACCTTGTACAAGGGTGCATACCCGGAGGGTTTCCAGAAGGAGAGGTGGGAGGAATGGCGAGGCCGGTGGTGCTGGATTGTAGAGAAAGAGTCATGGCCATTTTGCGAGGTCCGTCGAAGTCCCCTGGTCCGCGGAGGCGACTGGAGCGATTTTGATCCCAACGATGGGAAGCTCACGGTTACCACCACCAAAATCCTCCGCCTCGTCTCTGTCGGCCTCACACTGGAGATGATTGGGGCCGACTTCATTCGTTGCCGCATGGCTCCTTTGCACAAGAAGGGGAGGCCGGCCTGGGATTTTAAGAACGCAGCAGATATCATGAGGCTCCACCCTGGCTTGAAGCATAACTTCACGGTGATGCAGCCTGTGTCCATCAGCCAGAGGCTCTTCCAGCTCAAAATTGACAAGGACAACGATGCTGAAAGGACCGGCAAGGCTGCAAAGGCCGACAGGACCGGCCACCCGTTCAGGTTGCCGGCAGGGGTGCATCCATTGAGCAACAACTCTCGCTTGACCGAGATCATCGCTACGATGCCAGCCTTCAACGCCCATGGCCTAGATCCAACCTGGGCCGAGCCAGAGGCGGAGTTGGTGCAGCAGTTCTTCGACAACTTGTCGGAGGGCACTGTCCATGCCGAGCCAGAGCTCATCCGCCCCACCACCAACGAAGATGTGGCGCACATTACCACCAGGGCAGAGGAGGCAACACTTGCCGAGGAGGCCGGCAGCTGTGGCACCATGGAGGATGAGGCCAAATAGGCTGAAGAGGAGCAGAGATTCCTTAAGTGGGTGGGGCCTGCCGGGGAGACCAGCGGTGCCGGTGTAGGGGTTCCCCCTGCCGCGGAGGCGTCCAAAGAGCCGGCCGAGGAGGCGTCCGAGGCGGACGAGCCCTTGGCCCCGAAGAAGAGGCGCGTCCTGCGGCGGACCGGCTTTGGCGAGCTAGTCCGCCCTGGCAGGCCCACGCAGCAGAAAGGGGCTCAGGCGCAGCCCATGCGCCAGACGAGGCGCGCCCGCGGAGGCGTTGGAGGAGGCCGCAACAGCGAAGAGAGCCGCAGCCGCTGCTCCTCCTCGACCAGACGTGCTTCCGCTTCTTCCTCGGCCGAGCGCATAAGGACCCCATCTCCTTCCCCGGCAGGCTCCGTCCCAGTGTCCAATTACGACCTTGGGTCATTCAGCCCGAGGAGGAAGAGGAGGGCAGAGGAAGAGGACGAGTATGTACTCTCCTTCCCCCATCTATTCTCTCATTCCTTACTTGAGTCGCTTCATCTTGACTTGGTCTCATCGTTGCAGGGACACGGAGACGCTGGCTTAGAGGATGGTGAAAAGATCCAGGGCCTCGACGAGTGCTGAGCCCCCGACAAGCACTCCTCGTGCGTCGGGAATGATCTTCATCAGCCGGGAGTCTAGCCCCCAGCGCAGCCCCCACTCGAGCCCCCAGCGTAAGTTTGTCACTTATTTCTTGCCGACGGGCACTGAAGCGTGTCTCCTTATTGATGATCTTGTCGGGTCTGTAGGGGGAGAGCAATAGCAGGAGGAGCCATTAGGGGCCACCCCTGACATGCTGCTCCCATCGACCACGCTGACCAGAGGGGCATCCTCGGCAAGGGCACCCACCGACGAGCCCATGCGCATGGAGGAGGAGTAGGTGGCCGGCACAGGCGCTGGTGGCCCCGTCCCGGCAACGGGCATCGCCGGGGAGGGGGATGCATCCTCCCCACTTACTGCGGGTAAGTTACTTGCTCCTGCTCCTTGCCATCGTCGCCTTGATTTCTTTCCTTTTCCTTGTCTTGAACTTTTCTGATTTTGGCTTTGCCTTTCTCCCCTCCTTGGCTTTAGATCCTCCCTTGGCCAACCAGACAGACATCGACGCCGTGATCATGGAGACCGCCAAGGACGCCGAGGCCAAGGCCACTAATATTTCTACCGAGGTGGCCGCCAAGGGATCCACTGAGGAGGCTGCCACGGGGCCTGCCGGGGAGGTCAGCAAGGATCCTGCCAGGGAGGAGGTGGTCAATGACCAACCTTCCTCCTCCTCAGCCTCTACCCCGAGCAGGTACTTGAAGGTTGGTGATGACTTTTTCGTCAGCATCCCAGGAGCGGCAGGCACCAGAGCGCCAATCGAGGGGAAGGTCTTTGAGGAAGAGATCCTCACTGCTGTCAGGCTCCTGGTTGTTGACGAACCGAGCTTCAGCAGTGGTGGCTCCAAAGAGGACCAACTCCTTCAGGCCATGACCGCTAACTTCCACAAGCTCCAAGCTCTCCACCGGGCTCGCAAGGAGAAGGTGGACTCTAGGATGGCAGCTGTGGACAAGGCTGAGGCAGACTTCCAGGAGCGCGTCGCCCAGACGAAAATCTGGTTTGACGAGGCTCGAGAAGATCTGAAGGCCTCCCAAATCCAACTGAGCGAGCGTCAGCGGGAGCTCCTTCTGAAGCAGGACAATTTGGACAAGGCACAGGAGGTGGCAAAGGCAAAGGCCGCCAAGGACGAGTTCGACCAGATGCAGCGCCGCATCTTGCTCGATGCCTAGGAGGAGGACTTGGTCGCTCACGAAGTGGCGCTTGCTGCCACGCTTTGTGCCAAGGACGAAGAGATTGAAAACCTCATCATGCAGCGGACCCAAGACCTGAAGCAGAGGCACCAAGAGGCACTGGATGCTCTGGTCCTCGACCACGCCAGCAAGCTGAAGGAGGCCGTCGACTGCGCTGAAGTGGCAGAGGCCACCAGGATCGAGCTGGCCGACAAGGTGGAAAAGCTGGAGGTGGACATGGCAAAGCTCACCAAGGAGATCTCCACGCTCAAGGACGTCAAAGAGAAGGCTCTCTACGACCTGGCAAAGATGTAGACCACCAAATCTGACAAAACCAAGATGCTCTCCAAGGCCAATGAGTCCATTGATGATCTGAAGCTGGACAACCAGGAGAAGATGCACTCGGAGTCCCAGGCTCGTGAGCAGATCCTGACCAAGGATCTCGCGGACGAGCAGCTGCTGCTATGGACTGCCGTCACTTTCCACAACGAGCTCGTGGAGAGCACGAAGCTTTGGACCAGCCACCTTGTGGAGGTCGCGGAGAAGCTTACTGCGTAGCTGACCGCCATGGGCATGCCAAGCTTCAGGTTCTCCCACGAGGCGAACGTGGCTGACAGCGCCAGGCTTTCCCTGTTCTTCGAGCGTGTCCTTGACTCCCTGAAGCTGCTCCAATCCACCAGGGCGGCCTACCTGGCCGAGGAGTCCAGACAGCTTTGCCGGGGCGCCTTGACCAAGGTGCTCACCAAGGTGGCGCACTGGAACCCCAGCGTCGACTTCGCTCAGGCGCTTGATAGCTTGCCAGAGGGCATCAACTGTCAGGCGGTCGAGGAGCGCATCGAGCCCATCATCGGATGCGTCAGCGGAGTCGCGAGGCTAGAGGGCCAGCGCCGGGATTAACTGTTTCGTTCCTTGTTGCCGCTGCGAGTTCGCACCCAAGACAATTCATCTTAAGTTAGAATCGTGGTGACTTTTGATGTGCTTTGAACTGGTTGCATGTTATCCTCCTATTTTGTTTATCCTTGTATTTTCTGCACCCTACGCTTAGTTGGATAGGCATGCCGGCACGCGCACCCCTTGCTGTAGGCGCTAGAAGGACGGATCCTTAGCAGTCTGCAAAGGGCGTCAATGCCAGCAGGTTACCTTGCCGCTCTTGGCGCAGTCATCTGAGCTGTCGAGCGGACTCGAGGTAGAACAGGGGCATTGTTGATTACGGCAAGGTTCCCCACCATCCTTAGCAGAGCGCAGCACCCAAACTGTTGAGTAAACTCGAAACAGAAAAGGGGTGTTGCCAATCGCTGCAGGGTTCATTTTGCGTGCAGGTTCTCCATACAAGGACCGAAACCGTCGAGGGACATGACCTTATAAAAGGAAGGATTACTCAAGGTTTAGTTGACTTTAGCTTTTTGTTGCTGTGCGGATCATCATCGCGGCTGTAGACGGCGCTGCTCGCCCGGCCCTTCGCACCAGGGTGGCGTGGACGGCCTCGATTAGGCTGATCGCTGCGGTCTTCTTCTTCGGAGCCATGGTGATGAAGAAACTACTGTACTAACTTAACAGACCAGATTCTCACAACTAATGCCCCCTACCTGGCGTGCCAAAGATGTCGGGGAAACCGAACACCTATGGGGTCACAAGGATCCCTTCTACGTTCTGCGGGGGATTAGCTGCACGAAGAGCAGGTTGAGCCGTTAGCACACAGGGGATTTTTATCCAGGTTCGGGCCGCAAAGATGCGTAATACCCTAGTCCTGCTTGTCTGGTTATATGTGTGTTCTTGAGCCTTTGAACTAGCTATGCTGCGTGCTTTTGTCCAAAAGTTTGAATCCTCTCTCCGTGTGCCTTGGACCTCCTTTTATACGCAAAGGGGTTGCCATAGTGGCACACAGGAGGTGGCAAGCTATAGTTGTATGAGCCTATTGCTTGGCAACGTAGGACAAACGCATTTAATGTGTTGCCTACGTGTCCTCTTGCTTTATTGAGGATGGCAACAGAAGCCATCCCGTCCTTCGCCACTCCTCCTTGCTTTGACACACGTCCGGGTCGACGAGGCATGCAGTGCCACACTGTTCAACTAGTTGGTGTGTTGGCACAATGGTAAGCTTCCACGAAGATCTGCATGCCACCACGCAGGTGTCTGCTTAGTTGGCACGCCAATCATCGTACTGGAGTGGTGGTGAGGTGGCAAAACCTTGTCGGGCGCGGGTCTGGCCGCGGCCCAGCGATCGTCCCCGGCCGGGGGCCTTGGAGTCATCCCCGACAAGGGTCTTGCCGGGGGTCTTCGTCTTTTGATCCCACGTGGATCCGTGGGCTGTCAATCGTTATGAGGATTTGTATGCTATCGAGCATGCGCTCTCCAGATCTTGGTCTTAACGTTGTCGATGGTGTCAGAGCTCTCAGCCCCAAGGGTGATGGGCTTGCTGGTACTCTGCGGGTTGCCCCGGCAAGGCCCTTGCGGGCGGCGGTCCAGCTTGCCCGTTGGTCCTTGTGTTTCGGGTATATGTCTTGGTAGTCTTTGGGTTTTGCCTTCCTTTGGCTCACCAGGCCCTGCCGCGGGTGTGGTTGCGACCGCCCATGCACTAGTAAGGGGTACATAACTACCCATACTTTTGTACACCGACATTTGCCTATCTTGAGGCGCCGTACCCAAAAGGGATTGACAACCCCTTTAACACGTCGGGTTGCGAGTATTTGTTATTTGTGTGCAGGTGTTGTTTACTTGGTGTGAGGAGGTTCTCCTACTAGTTCGATAACCTTGGTCTCATCACTGAGGGAAATACCTACCATCGCTATACTGCATCATCCCTTCCTCTTTGGGGAAATACCGACGTAGTTATAGCAGACATCACTTGGCAATGTGTTTTCCAAGTTTGTTGGTACTCAAAGTGGTGTCAAAAAAGAATCATTTGGGTTGCCAAGCCTATTGTGACTAACCTCTTTGGACCCAACTTGGTTGGGGACCAACAAGCTCAAACTTGATCAATAGGTGTTATTGGAGGGAATTGGAGACTTAGCTACATTATGAAGAATTAAGGGGCCTTCATCATTCATATTGTCTCAAGCCAAGTCATTCGGATTATCAAGTTTGTATCTCATATCCAATGTGCCTCCTTGCGGTAACTTGTACTTAAATTGTTTACATTGAAAGTTACTTGCCCCTTTGCATGTTTTGGTTTTGTACCTTGCATGTGCTTGTGTATGTGTGCTTCCAATTTTCTTATCTTGAGTAATCAAGTACGTGTATGTTGGTTTGCACTTCATGTACGTGTGAGTTTTGTGTTGAGCCTTTTTGCATCTTGTTTAATTTGTATCTTAATTAGCTCTTGTGATAGCCCTTTAGGGGGAGTGATGTGCTTTGTGCACCTCACAGTCCCACAAATGTGTGTGCATGAGGAATACCACCTAGTATTGATATTGCAAGCTTATCTAGTCACTATGTGGTATGTATTCTCATGAGAACTTGAAATTCTAAATAGTCCATTAATTATCTCTTGTTGGATCCTCTTATTGCCTCTTGTTAAGTTTTCTTTGGTATCACATTATGGGGGAGTAATATACTATGTGTATGTCACAAGCCTAGAAAATGTGTACATTTGAGATATTGTCACCTAGAGTTGATATTGTAAATTATCTTGTTCGTAGGTGACATGTTAACTCTACAATTTGCAATTTGCTTGTTCTTGGTGTGAAGATGATATTGGATTTCCTTCTATCTACCACCGTGAATCATTTCCAAATACTTCTTGTCTTTTGACAATTGGTACTCACTTATGTGTGGTCCAAATTATTGATCATCTTCACTTTTTTTCATTTGCCTTATCTCTTGCCAAGATTGTGTCAACTCCCATTGCCTTCCGTGCCACTTGAGGATCTTGTTGTTTTATTGATCTTGTATAGTGTTTTCTTGATATAGTGAAAGTGGTGATCCCACCTTGTGCATTTTGTATTCAAATGCAAATTCTCTATATTGCACAACTCGTGGGGGAGCTATCCTATTTTCTATAAAACACTCATCTTGTGCTCCATATTAAGTGTGTATTGGTGGATGACAAGCCGTTTCTTTTTGGTACTTTGTGCCATCATGAAACTTTGTAGAGAGCTTGGTTTGTTTGGAACCATCCTCTCTTTTGGGAGTTTGATATCATATTGTGTGTTTCAGTGGATATTTCATTCCCTGATGTATCTTGTAATGATATCTTCCAAGTGATGATTTCTCCATTTTCTAACCTATTTTCACTTGGCATTTATTTTCATTTGGTTTTGTTTCTTGAAGAGCATGCATATTTACTTCATGTATTTTATTTCGCATGCTTTCTTTCTTTGACCCAATATATAAGTGAAACTCCACTAAGTCTCAATTTGGATGAGATGTGCATGAAATTTATCTTCATACATATATATGTCCTATGTATTGGTGTTTCTAACTCTTTGGTCCCAATGAGGTTGGGTACCATTTTGTTTGTGTTGTTGTTTTAGGAACAATTGGAGATGCATTGGATGCTCAGCTCACTCACAAGGAAGGTGTTGTCACCATGTGCTTATTGGAGTCAAGCTAGGATGATCAATAACCTACTATATACCTTCAATTGGTATCTACTACATCCTTCCAATGTTAACTTGGTAACAAGTATCTTCATATACTTCATGCACACATTTCTTGCATCAACCTTGTGTAGGTTGTATCATGGCATGTTATTCATTCTTTCTTGTGATAGTTGTTTCCTTTCTCAAAGCCTCCCAACAATGATCTCTTGTTGCTAGTTGTGATGTCTTTGATGTTTGTGTGGTTGGAATTCATTTATATACAATAAGACCATATCTAGCCATGTGCTATGCTCTCAAGAAAATTTCTTACTGGTATATTTATGACTTCCTTGTGGATATCTTGTTCTTTCCTTTTTGTAACTATTTCGTGTGTATATCCTTCTTTGTGGATTGATATCATCATGATTTTCATCTACCTAGAATCTTATACACTTGAGAGAAGTTACATCTGAAGTTGATATCCTTATTCTTTCACATCCACCTTTCCTTGGTGGTTATGTGAAAGGATTTATCATGAGTGCAGATCTTATATCGTTGCATCTTGATGCACTCTGTTGTGGTGAAGATACTTTCTCTCTTGCTTGTCTTGATGAGGCTTTTGCCATTTCGATTAGTATCCCTCCTCTTGACAAAGCTATCATTTTCTTTCTTCACCATGGGTTGTCACAAGTGTTGGTTATTCATTTTGCATATTTAGTGTGTTTGTGAACCCATTTGCTTGGTGTGTGTGAGAAGGACATGTCATGCACCTTGTATCTCCGCTATTCAAGACTCTGTTGATGCTTAATGCTCACCCTTACCTTAGTCTTCTCAAGTGCTTTGCCATGACTCACACACATCATTTTGGTTGAGCCTACTCTTAAGTTTCCTCTTTTATATGTTGCTCAACCATTTGTTTGTTGCAAGTACTAGGCTTTGTTTCCTACATGCTCACTTGCACTTGTTGTGAGTTTCTACTGATTTTCGGGGAGTGATGATCCTATTTTGTGCACTTGCACTACTAGGGAAACCCTTATACACAGAATCTTAACAGTAGCACGTGTTAAAATGAGGTGCTACTGCTAGTTAGCAGTAGCGCGTTGGCATAAAGGGCGCTACTGTTATCCACTTAGCAGTAGCGCGGTAGGAACAAAACGCGCTACTACTATAATTGCCACACCGTTCCCGACGTGCTAGGTATAGTAGTAGCACCCTTCTACAAACCGCGCTACTACTACAAAATTAGTAGAAGCGCACTTTTAGGGTAGGGTGCTAGTACTAAGTTTGAACACACCACAGGACGGGCCCACCTTAGCAGTAGCGAGTTTGTGAGGGCGCCCTACTGCTACGGATTTTAGCAGCAGCGCGTTTTCGCTCCCCACGCTACTGTTAAAGCTATTTTCACCTAACCCCCTGCGCGGGCTTCCCTCTCCTATGCTTCCTCCCCCAATTCCCCACTCTCTCTTCTCCCCCTCGTCGCCTCCGCCGGAGCCCCTGCCCTCGCCCTCGCCGGAGGCCCCGCCCTCGCTCTCCGCCGGAGTCTGCCCTCGACATCGTCGCGCGCCTGTGCCTCCTCCTCCTCGACCTCGACCTTGCTGGAGCCCCTGCCCTCGCTCTCCGCCGCCGTCTCCGTCATCCAGCCTCGCCGCCGTTGAGGGAGTCCTAGATTAGGGGGTATCCGGACAGCCGGACTGTATACAACGTCCGAACTATTGAAGCGTGAAGATAAAAGACTCAAGACTTCGTCCCGTGTCCGGATGGAACTCTCCTTGGCGTGGAAGGCATGCTTGGCCTCCGGATATTATATTTCCTTCCTTGTATCCGAGTCCATGTAAACCCTAGCCCTCTCCGGTGTCTATATAAACCGGAGAGGTTGGTCCTTAGAAGGCCGATCACAATTACAATCATACCATCATAGGCTAGCTTCTAGGGTTTAGCCTCTATGATCTCGTGGTAGATCTACTCTTGTACCACCCATATCTTCAATATTAATCAAGCAGGAAGTAGGGTTTTACCTCCATCGAGAGGGCCTGAACCTGGGTAAACATTTGTGTCCCTTGCTTCCTGTTACCATCAGCCTAAGACGCACAGATCGGGACCCCCTACCCGAGGTCCGCCGGTTTTGACACCGACATTGGTGCTTTCATTGAGAGTTCCTCTGTGTCGTCGCTACAGGGCTCGATGGCTCCTCCAGTCATCGTCAACAACATGATCCCGGGTGAGACCTTTCTCCCCGGACAGATCTTCGTGTTCGGCAGCTTCGCTCTGTGGGCCAACTCGCTCGGCCATTTGGAGCAGATCGACAGCTACGCCTCTGGCCACCAGATCAGGTTCATAAACCTAAACTACACGATGGACATCCGCGGAGACTTGATCTTCGATGGATTTGGGCCCATGCCAGGAGCACCGGACAGTCACGACGAGCATGGCTTAGACCTGCCGTCGGATGAAGCTCGGGGTATCACCCCCGCAGTAGCCCCGGACCTAAATCCGGAGTAGGCTGCGCTACCTAAGGACGGAGGGATGGACCGCGCCACACAGGTCGCACACTCATCGGCGGTGGAGCCGAACACGGGTCTTACCTCTATGGTGGCATGTGACTCCGGACCCCTGGATTCGTATCCAGACGTTGGTTCCAGTCCGCGCACTCCCGAGCCAGTCGAGCCAGGTTGGGCCCCAGTAATGGAGTTCACCGCTGCGGATATCTTCCAGCACTCGCCCTTTGGCGACATGCTGGACTCATTAAAGTCTTCCTCTTTGTTAGGAGGCTCTTCGCCGAACTATGTCCGGCTTGAGTGGGAGGCAGGCGATGAAGGAATTCCTTGCCCACCCACCACCCACTTCATTGCCATGGTCGATGATCTAACCGAGGCACTGAACTTCGACTCCGAAGACGTCGGCGGTATGGACAACGATGCAGGAGAAGAACATGAACCACCGCTCACTGGGCGGTGGACAGCCACTTCTTCCTATGATATATATATATATATATATGTGGTGGAAACTCCGAAGGAAACAAATGGCGATGAGGCAACGAAGGATAAAACCTCAGGGAAAAAGCAAAGAATGGGCGTCGTTGGCGCCACTCCAAGCCCCGCCACAGCAATACCGGCCCAGGAGACGAAAACAATCTGAATGGGACCGAAGAAGAATACAACCCTGATCAGCCCGCCTTCGAGCAGGCCGAACAGGAGGATGAGCAGGCCAGCCCAGAAGAACGGGCGACGGACGAATACCCGGAGGATGACAACTACATGCCCCCTCCGGAGATGAGATTAGCCTTGGCGACGACGAGTTTGGCGTGCCTAAGGATCCCGTAGAGCAGGAGCGCTTCAAGCGTCGGCTTATAGCCACTGCGAGGAGCCTGAAAAAGAAGCAGCAACAACTCCAAGCTGATCAAGACCTGCTCATAGACAGATGGACTGAAGTCCTGGCAGCCGAGGAATACGGACTCGAGCGCCATACGGCTGACCGACCACCTCGTGGCCGAGATAAAACGACATATCAGTCTGCATACCAGCCAGCACCCCCACGCCAACATACTACAGCCTAGGGCAACAAAACAGGATAGCCAAGATCGATTTACGGATCGCGGGGGCGCGCCGAGGTGCGCGACGACGACCGTCATGCTGGATACACCTTCAACAAGTCCGGCCGGGCCGAACATAGCCACCCAGAGCAATTCGACCTGCGTAGCCACATAGCCCGGCACAGAGGCGCCACGCACCCCCTCTACTTCACTGACGAAGTGATGGATCATGAATTCCCAGAAGGGTTCAAACCCGTAAACATTGAATCATACGATGGCACAACAGACCCCGCGGTATGGATCGAAGATTTCCTTCTCCACATTCACATGGCCCGCGGAGACGATCTACACGCCATCAAGTATCTTCCCCTTAAGCTCAAAGGACCAGCCCGACACTGGCTAAACAGTCTGCCAGCAAATTCCATTGGCAGCTGGGAAAACCTGGAAGACGCATTCCTCGACAACTTCCAGGGCACATATGTGCGACCACTAGACGCCGATGACCTGAGCCACATTACTCAACAACCCGGAGAGTCAGCCAGGAAATTCAGGACTCGGTTCCTAACTAAAAAGAACCAAATAGTTGACTGTCCGGACCCCGAAGCCCTGGCGGCTTTTAAGCATAATATCCGTGATGAGTGGCTCGCTCGACACCTCGGCCAGGAAAAACCCAAGTCCATGGCAGCTCTCACAACACTAATGACCCGCTTTTGCGCGGGCGAGGCCAGCTGGTTGGCTCGCAGCAGCACTACGCCACATTCTGGCACTTCGGATGGCCGTGACAATAACAGCAAGCCATGGCGTAACAGACATAAGCGACGGAACAATGGCGATAGCACTGAAGACACGACAGTCAATGCCGGATTCAGCGGATCCAAGCCCGGTCAGCGGAAGAAGCCGTTCAAAAGAAATAATCAGGGACCGTCCAGTCTGGATCGCATACTCGAGCGCTCGTGCCAAATTCATGGCACTCCGGACAAGCCAGCCAACCACACCAATAGAGATTGCTGGGTATTCAAACAGGCCGGCAAGATAAACGCCGAAGACAAAGACAAGGGGCTGAACAGCGATGATGACGAGGAGCCCCGACGACCGAACACAGGGGGACAGAAGAAATTTCCCCCCAGGTGAAAATGGTCAACATGATTTACGCCACGCACATCCCCAAGCGGGAACGGAAGCGGGCACTACGGGACGTCTATGCGATGGAGCCAGTCGCCCCCAAATTCAACCCATGGTCAGCTTGTCCGATCACCTTTGATCGTAGGGATCACCCTAGTAGCATCCATCACGGCGGCTCAGCCGCACTGGTCCTAGACCCAATCATCGACGGATTCCACCTCACGCGCGTCCTTATGGACGGTGGAAGCAGCCTGAACCTGCTTTATCAGGACACAGTGCGCAAAATGGGCATTGACCCTTCAAGGATCAAGGCCACCAAAACCACCTTTAAAGGTGTGATTCCTGGAGTAGAGGCCCGTTGCACAGGCTCTATAACATTGGAAGTGGTCTTCGGATCTCCGGATAACTTCCGAAGCGAAGAATTAATCTTCGATATCGTCCCTTTCCATAGTGGTTACCACACACTGCTCGGACGAACCGCATTCGCTAGATTCAATGCGGTACCACACTACGCATACCTCAAGCTCAAGATGCTAGGACCACGCGGGCTCATAACAGTGAACGGAAATATGGACCGCTCTCTCCGAACAGAAGAACATACTGCAGCCCTCGCGGCGGAAGTACAATGCGGCCTCCTCCGACAAACCAATCCGGCGACAACAACTTCAGGCACCGTCAAGAGAGTCCGGACCACCCCGCAACAGGATCATCAGGCACGCCCAGAGCGCGACTAGCAGCCCGGCCTCCACTTAAGCCCCATCAAAATAGCATTCGTGCCACGCGTACACAATTACGCACTCAAGATACCGTGGGCGTAGGCGGAGGCGCAACAACGACTCAGTCAACAGTGCGGGATAACCGCCTCATACCTTCATAACCCGTCCTTCTTCTTTTTCAGGACATTGCTTTAGAGCAGCCTCTCCAGAAAAGCCGGATTGCCGGTGAGGGAGTCCCAGATTAGGGGGTGTCCGGATAGCCGAACTATAACCTTTGGCCGGACTCCTGGACTATGAAGATACAAGATTGAAGACTTCGTCCCGTGTCCGGATGGGACTTTCCTTGGCGTGGAAGGCAAGCTTGGCGATACGGATATGTAGATCTCCTCCCATTGTAACCGACTCTGTGTAACCCTAACCCTCTTCGATGTCTATATAAACCAGAGGGTTTTAGTCTGTAGGATGAACAATCATACCATAGGCTAGCTTCTAGGGTTTAGCCTCTCTGATCTCGTGGTAGATCTACTCTTGTACTACCCATATCATCAATATTAATCAAGCAGGAGTAGGGTTTTACCTCCATCGAGAGGGCCCGAACCTGGGTCAAAACATCGTGTCCCTTGTCTCCTGTTACCATCCGCCTAGACGCACAGTTCGGGACCCCCTACCCGAGATCCGCCGGTTTTGACACCGACATTGGTGCTTTCATTGAGAGTTCCGCTGTGCCATTGCCATCAGGAAGGATGCCTCATCCCGTCTTTAAAGACGGCGCTGTTGCTAAAGGAGCTTTGGCTATCGGCCAAACTCTCCGGCTAGGCGGTTTTCTTATGATCACCTGCTCGGCCGCCGCGCCGACGATGACATCTCGGGTTATCGAAAGCAATCTTCACGTCAACTCGGAACTAGCCGAGCAGTTAGATCTGATGGAGCTCTCTTCCTTAAACGAGCTCTTGGATCGCATCGCCGCCCTGGGAGTCGCTACAGACTATGACCAGATTGGGCTTAAACCCGATCCGAGGGAGATTAACTCTCCCCAGGCCACCCATCATGTTGCAGTGGTGGAGGAACAATGCGGCAAACCTTCATCTATCTTAAGAACTAGTTACGTCCGGATACCCGATCCCTCCAAGTCGGATACCCGCGGAGGGGAGGATGTCACTCAAGACCTGAACCTAAAGTCAGGCAGTGGGCTAGATTCATTGGACAATATCCAAGAACCCAAGCTTCCAAGTTCGGAAACGCCTTGGCCCCTGAGTCTTAAATTGGGCGAAGTTTCAAATTTAATTCCACCCACCCACCCAAATACAAGCGATCTATCCCAAATTCGGCAAGAGCCCGCAGAAACAGTACATCATTACTGGGCCAGATTCCTCCTAATTATAAATAGGATAAAGGACTGCCATGAGGAAGACGCAATTTCATTCTTCTGCTATAATTACACAGACAAGGGAATCCTCAACGCCATAAGTCGCCGTGAAATTACACGTTTTGCTGACTTGGCATCCATAGTACGAAAGTACTGTGCGATGGAAAGCGCCTGGAAAACCGAAGTAAGATTTTGGGACAATCCGGCCCTGAATACAAACCCAGTCCGAAATAAAAGGGCGCATTATCGCCATTCACCTAGGTTAAATACCAAAAAGCAAAAACCCTCTATAGGGCATAGAACCGTACTGGAGGGATGGCTCAACGGACCCTGTAAAATCCATAGTACAGAGGACGCCACACCAACTCATAGACTTAGGGCATGTTGGATACTCCGGCAGGTGGCCAAAAGTGGCGAAGAGCTTCTAACCCCAGCATCCACAGAGCATCAGCCCAGGGATACCAGTACGGTAATAACAGTCTTCGAGACTTTCGCATCAAATAATATGCGAAAACGAACACTCCGTAGCCTTGCCGAAGTCTACCAAGTAGCAACAATAAACCCATGGAGTGACACGGCTATTACCTTTAACGCCAGTGATGAACCTAAATTCCGAACAGCCCGAGCACCAACAGCATTGGTCCTCAGTCCAATAGTGGACGGCTTTCGCCTTACCAAGGTACTCATGGACGGTGGCAGCGGGTTGAACCTCATTTATGAGGAAACCCTTCGAAAAATGGAAATAGACTGGAGCTGTTGGGGAACGTTGCAGAAAATAAAAATTTTCCTACGGTTTCACCAAGATCCATCTATGAGTTCATCTAAGCAACGAGTGATAGGAGTGCATCTACATACCTTTGTAGATCGCGAGCGAAAGCTTTCAAGAGAAAGGGGATGATGGAGTCGTACTCGCCGTGATCCAAATCACCGATGACCAAGTGCCGAACGGACAGCACCTCCGCGTTAAACACACGTATGGAGCGGATGACGTCTCCTCCTTCTTGATCCAGCAAGGGGGAAGGAGAGGTTGAGGAAGAAGACTCCAGCAGCAGCACGGCGGCGTGGTGGTGGTGGAGAGGCAGTACTCCGACAGGGCTTCGCCAAGCACTTAACGGAGGAGGAGAGGTGTTGGGGAGGGGAGGGGCTGCACCTTGGATCAGGTGTTCAGCCCTCCCCCCGCCCCTCTATTTATAGGGGAAGGGGGAAGGGGGCCGGCCCCCTTTAGATGAGATCTAGAGGGGGGGCGGCGGCCAGGGAGGGGGCTTGCCCCCCAAGCAAAGGGGGCGCCCCCCTTAGGGTTTCCCCCCCCCAACCCTAGGCGCATGGGCCCAAGGGGGGGCGCCCAGCCCTCCAGGGGCTGGTTCCCTGCCCCCTACGGCCCATGAGGCCCTCCGAGAGAGGTGGCCCCTCCCGGTGGACCCCCAGAACCCCTTTGGTGGCCCCGGTACAATACCGATATGCCCCCGAAACTTTCCGGTGTCCGTAAGACAACTTCCCATATATAAATCTTCACCTCCGAACTCCTCGTGATGTCCGAGATCTCATATGGGACTCCGAACAACACTCGGTAATCACATACAAGTCTTCCTGTAACCCTAGCGTCACCGAACCTTAAGTGTGTAGACCCTACGGGTTCGGGAGACACGCAGACATGACCGAGACGGCTCTCTGGTCAATAACCAACAGCGGGATCTGGATACCCATGTTGGCTCCCACATGCTCCTCGATGATATCATCGGATGAACCACGATGTCGAGGATTCAATCAACCCCGTATTCAATTCCCTTTGTCAATCGGTATGTTACTTGCCCGAGACTCGATCGTTGGTATCCCAATACCTCGTTCAGTCTCGTTATCGGCAAGTCACTTTACTCGTACCGTAATGCATGATCCCATGACCAAACACTTGGTCACTTTGAGCTCATTATGATGATGCATTACCGAGTGGGCCTAGAGATACCTCTCCGTCATACGGAGTGACAAATCCCAGTCTCGATCCGTGTCAATCCAACAGACACTTTCGGAGATACCTGTAGTGCACCTTTATAGTCACCCAGTTACGTTGTGACGTTTGGAACACCCAAAGCACTCTTATGGTATCCGGGAGTTACACGATCTCATGGTCTAAGGAAAAGATACTTGACATTTGAAAAGCTCTAGCAAAACGAACTACACGATCTTGTGTTATGCTTAGGATTGGGTCTTGTCCATCACATCATTCTCCTAATGATGTGATCCCGTTATCAACGATATCCAATGTCCATAGTCAGGAAACCATGACTATCTGTTGATGAACGAGCTAGTCAACTAGAGGCTTACTAGGGACATATTATGGTCTATGTATTCACACGTGTATTACGATTTCCGGATAATGCAATTATAGCATGAATAAAGACAATTATCATGAACAAGGAAATATAATAATAATCCTTTTATTATTGCCTCTAGGGCATATTTCCAACAGTCTCCCACTTGCACTGGAGTCAATAATCTAGTTACATTGTGATGAATCGAACACCCATAGAGTTCTGGTGTTGATCATGTTTTGCTCGCGAAAGAGGTTTAGTCAACGAATCTGCAACATTCAGATCCGTATGTACTTTGCAAATATCTATGTCTCCATCTTGAAAATTTTCACGGATGGAGTTGAAACGACGCTTGATGTGCTTGGTCTTCTTGTGAAACCTGGGCTCCTTGGCAAGGGCAATAGCTCCAGTGTTGTCACAGAAGAGTTTGATCGGCCCTGACGCATTGGGTATGACTCCTAGGTCGGTGATGAACTCCTTCACCCAAATTACTTCATGTGCTGCCTCCGAGGCTGCCATGTACTCCGCTTCACATGTAGATCCCGCCACGATGCTCTGCTTGCAGCTGCACCAGCTTACTGCTCCACCGTTCAACATATACACGTATCCGGTTTGTGACTTAGAGTCATCCAGATCTATGTCGAAGCTAGCGTCGGTGTAACCCTTTACGGCGAGCTCTTCGTCACCTCCATAAACGAGAAACATATCCTTTGTCCTTTTTACGTACTTTAGGATATTCTTGACCGCTGTCCAGTGTTCCTTGCCGGGATTACTTTGGTACCTTCCTACCAAACTTACGGCAAGGTTTACATCAGGTCTGGTACACAGCATGGCATACATAATAGATCCTATGGCTGAAGCATAGGGGATGACACTCATCTCTTCTTTATCTTTTGCCGTGGTCGGGCATTGAGCCGAGCTCAATCTCACACCTTGCAATACAGGCAAGAACCCCTTCTTGGACTGATCCATTTTGAACTTCTTCAAAACCTTATCAAGGTATGTGCTTTGTGAAAGACCTATGAGGCGTCTCGATCTATCCCTATAGATCTTGATGCCTAATATGTAAGCAGCTTCTCCAAGGTCCTTCATTGAAAAACACTTATTCAAGTAGGCCTTAATGCTGTCTAAGAATTCTATATCATTTCCCATCAAAAGTATGTCATCTACAAATAATATGAGAAATGCTACAGAGCTCCCACTCACTTTCTTGTAAACGCAGGCTTCTCCATAAGTCTGCATAAACCCAAACGCTTTGATCATCTCATCAAAGCGAATGTTCCTACTCCGAGATGCTTGCACCAGCCCATAAATGGATCGCTAGAGCTTGCATACTTTGTTAGCATTCTTAGGATCGACAAAACCTTCCGGCTGCATCATATACAGCTCTTCCTTAAGATAACCGTTAAGGAATGCCGTTCTGACGTTCATCTGCCATATCTCATAATCATAGTATGCGGTAATTGCTAACATGATTCGGACGGACTTAAGCTTCGCTACGGGAGAGAAAGTCTCATCGTAATCAATCCCTTGAACTTGCCGATAACCCTTAGCGACAAGTCGAGATCTATAGATGGTGACATTACCATCCGCGTCCGTCTTCTTCTTAAAGATCCATTTGTTTTCTATCGCTCGCCGATCATCGGGCAAGTCAGTCAAAGTCCATACTTGGTTTTCATACATGGATTCTATCTCGGATTGCATGGCTTCAAGCCATTTGTTGGAATCTGGGCCCGCCATCACTTCTTCATAGTTCGAAGGTTCACCGTTGTCTAACAACATGATTTCCAGGATAGGGTTGCCACACCACTCTGGTGTGGAACGTGTCCTTGTGGACCTACGAAGTTCAGTAGCAACTTGATCTGAAGTACCTTGTCGTCATCATTAATTTCCTCTCCAGTCGGTGTAGGCACCACAGGAACATTTTCCCGAGCTGCACTACTTTCCGGTTCAAGAGGTAGTACTTCATCGAGTTCTACTTTCCTCCCACTTACTCCTTTCGAGAGAAACTCTTTTTCCAAAAAGGATCCATTCTTGGCAACAAAGATCTTGCCCTCGGATCTTAAGTAGAAGATATACCCAATGATTTCCTTGGGGTATCCTATGAAGACACATTTTTCCGACTTGGGTTCGAGCTTTTCAGTTTGTAGTTTCTTGACATAAGCATCGCATCCTCAAACTTTTAGAAACGACAGCTTAGGTTTCTTCCCAAACCATAATTCATACGGTGTTGTCTCAACGGATTTAGACGGTGCCCTATTTAAAGTGAATGTAGGTGTCTCTAGAGCGTATCCCCTAAATGATAGCGGTAATTCGGTAAGAGACATCATAGATCGCACCTTGTCCAATAGAGTGCGATTACGATGTTCGGACACACCGTTACGCTGAGGTGTTCCAGGCGGCGTGAGTTGTGAAACGATTCCACATTTCCTTAAGTGTGTACCAAATTCGTGACTTAAATGTTCTCCTCCACGATCTGATCGTAGGAACTTTATCTTTTGGTCACGTTGATTCTCTACCTCATTCTGAAATTCCTTGAACTTTTCAAATGTCTCAGACTTGTGTTTCATCAAGTAGACATACCCATATCTACTCAAGTCATCCGTGAGAGTGAGAACATAACGATATCCTCCGCGAGCCTCAACGCTCATTGGACCGCACACATCAGTATGTATGATTTCCAATAAGTTGGTTGCTCGCTCCATTGTTGCGGAGAATGGAGTCTTGGTCATTTTGCCCATGAGGCATGGTTCGCACGTGTCAAATGATTCATAATCGAGAGACTCTAAAAGTCCATCAGTATGGAGCTTCTTCATGCGCTTGACACCAATGTGACCAAGGCGGCAGTGCCACAAGTATGTGGGACTATCGTTATCAACTTTACATCTTTTGGTATTCACACTATGAATATGTGTAACACTACGTTCGAGATTCATTAAGAATAAACCATTGACCATCGAGGCATGACCATAAAACATATCTCTCATATAAATAGAACAACCATTATTCTCGGATTTAAATGAGTAGCCATCTCGCATCAAATGAGATCCAGATACAATGTTTATGCTCAAACTTGGCACTAAATAACAATTATTGAGGTTTAAAACTAATCCCGCAGGTAAATGTAGAGGTAGCGTGCCGACGGCGATCACATCGACCTTGGAACCATTCTCGACGCGCATCATCACCTCGTCCTTCGCCAGTCTCCGCTTATTCCGCAGCTCCTGCTATGAGTTACAAATATGAGCAACGACACCGGTATCAAATACCCAGGAGTTACTACAAGTACTGGTAAGGTACACATCAATTACATGTATATCAAATATACCTTTAGTGTTGCCGGCCTTCTTGTACGCTAAGTATTTGGGACAGTTCCGCTTCCAGTGACCCTTCCCTTTGCAATAAAAGCACTCAGTCTCAGGCTTGGGTCCATTCTTTGACTTCCTCCCGGCAACTGGCTTACCGGGCGCGGCAACATCTTTGCCGTCCTTCTTGAAGTTCTTCTTACCCTTGCCCTTCTTGAACTTAGTGGTCTGATTGACCATCAACACTTGATGTTCTTTCTTGATTTCAACCTCTGCTGACTTCAGCATTGAAAATACTTCAGGAATGGTCTTCACCATCCCTTGCATATTGTAGTTCAACACAAAGCTCTTGTAGCTCGGTGGGAGCGACTGAAGGATTCTGTCAATGACCGCCTCGTCCGGGAGGTTGATCTCCAGCTGGGACAGGCGGTTGTGCAACCCAGACATTTTGAGTATGTGCTCACTGACAGAACTATTTTCCTCCATCTAACAACTATAGAACTTGTCGGAGACTTCATATCTCTCGACCCGGGCATGAGCTTGAAAAACCATTTTCAGCTCCCCGAACATCTCATATGCTCCGTGTTTCTCAAAACGCTTTTGGAGCCCTGGTTCTGAGCTGTAAAGCTTGCCGCACTGAACGAGGGAGTAATCATCAGCATGTGACTGCCAAGCGTTCATAACATCTTGGTTCTCTGGGATGAGTGCTTCACCTAGCGGTTCTTCTAGGACATATGCTTTCTTGGCTGCTATGAGGATGATCCTCAGGTTCCGGACCCAGTCCGAATAGTTGCTGAACAGCTTGGTTTTCTCTAGGAAGGCGTTGAAGTTCATGTTGACATGAGTGTTGGCCATTTGATCTACAAGACATATTTTGCAAAGATTTTAGACTAAGTTCATGATAATTAAGTTCATCTAATCAAATTATTGAATGAACTCCCACTTAGATTGACATCCCTCTAGTCATCTAAGTGTTACACGATCCGAGTCGACTAGGCCGTGTCCGATCATCACGTGAGACGGACTAGTCATCATCGGTGAACATCTCCATGTTGATCGTATCTTCCATACGACTCATGTTCGACCTTTCGGTCTCTTTTGTTCCGAGGCCATGTCTGTACATGCTAGGCTCGTCAAGTTAACCCTAAGTGTTTTGCATGTGTAAAACTGTCTTACACCCGTTGTATGTGAACGTAAGGATCTATCACACCCGATCATCACTTGGTGCTTCGAAACGACGAACTTTAGCAACGGTGCACAGTTAGGGGGAACACTTTCTTGAAATTATTATAAGGGATCATCTTATTTACTACCGCCGTTCTAAGTAAACAAGATGCATAAACATAATAAACATCACATGCAATTATATAATAGTGACATGATATGGCCAATATCATATAGCTCCTTTGATCTCCATCATCGGGGCTCCATGATCATCTTCGTCACCGGCATGACACCATGATCTCCATCATCGTGTCTTCATGAAGTTGTCACGCCAATGACTACTTCTACTTCTATGGCTAACGCGTTTAGCAATAAAGTAAAGTAATTTACATGGCGTTCTTTAATGACACGCAGGTGATACAAAAATAAAGACAACTCCTATGGCTCCTGCCGGTTGTCATACTCATCGACATGCAAGTCGTGATTCCTATTACAAGAACATGATCTCATACATCACAATATATCATTCATCATTCATCACAACTTCTGGCCATATCACATCACACGACAATTGCTGCAAAAACAAGTTAGACGTCCTCTAATTGTTGTTGCATCTTTTATGTGGCTGCAATTGGGTTCTAGCAAGAACGTTTTCTTACCTACGAATAACCACAACGTGATTTTGTCAACTTCTATTTACCCTTCATAAGGACCCTTTTCATCGAATCCGCTCCAACTAAAGTGGGAGAGACAGACACCCGCTAGCCACCTTATGCAACTAGTGCATGTCAGTCAGTGGAACCTGTCTCACGTAAGCGTACGTGTAAGGTCGGTCCGGGCCGCTTCATCCCACAATACCACTGAAGCAAAATAAGACTAGTAGCGGCAAGCAAGTTGACAAGATCTACGCCCACAACAAAATTGTGTTCTACTCGTGCAATAGAGAACTACTCATAGACCTAGCTCATGATGCCACTGTTGGGGAACGTTGCAGAAAATAAAAAATTTCCTACGGTTTCACCAAGATCCATCTATGAGTTCATCTAAGCAACGAGTGATAGGAGTGCATCTACATACCTTTGTAGATCGCGAGCGGAAGCTTTCAAGAGAAAGGGGATGATGGAGTCGTACTCGTCGTGATCCAAATCACCGATGACCAAATGCCGAACAGACAGCACCTCCGCGTTCAACACAAGTACGGAGCGTATGACGTCTCCTCCTTCTTGATCCAGCAAGGGGGAAGGAGAGGTTGAGGAAGAAGACTCTAGCAGCAGCACGACAGCGTGGTGGTGGTGGAGAGGCAGTACTCCGACAGGGCTTCGCCAAGCACTTAACGGAGGAGGAGAGGTGTTGGGGAGGGGAGGGGCTGCGCCTTGGATCAGGTGTTCAGCCCTCCCCTCGCCCCTCTATTTATAGGGGAAGGGGCCGGCCCCCTCTAGATGAGATCTAGAGGGGGGGCAGCGGCCAGGGAGGGGGCTTGCCCCCCAAGCAAAGGGGGGCACCCCCCTTAGGGTTCCCCCCAACCCTAGGTGCATGGGCCCAAGGGGGGGGGGCGCCCAGCCCTCCAGGGGCTGGTTCCCTGCCTACGGCCCATGAGGCCCTCCGAGGGAGGTGGCCCCTCCCGGTGGACCCCCGGAACCCCTCCGGTGGCCCCGGTACAATACCGATATGCCCCCAAAACTTTCCGGTGTCCGTATGGCAACTTCCCATATATAAATCTTCACCTCCGGACCATTCCAGAACTGCTCGTGACGTCCGGGATCTCATCCGGGACTCCGAACAACATTCGGTAATCACATACAAGTCTTCCTGTAACCCTAGCGTCACCGAACCTTAAGTGTGTAGACCCTACGGGTTCGGGAGACACGCAGACATGACCGAGACGGCTCTCTGGTCAATAACCAACAGCGGGATCTGGATACCCATGTTGGCTCCCACATGCTCCTCGATGATCTCATCGGATGAACCACGATGTCGAGGATTCAATCAACCCCGTATTCAATTCCCTTTGTCAATCGGTACGTTACTTGCCCGAGACTCGATCGTTGGTATCCCAATACCTCGTTCAGTCTCGTTATTGGCAAGTCACTTTACTCGTACCGTAATGCATGATCCCGTGACCAAACACTTGGTCACTTTGAGCTCATTATGATGATGCATTACCGAGTGGGCCTAGAGATACCTCTCCGTCATATGGAGTGACAAATCCCAGTCTCGATCCGTGTCAATCCAACAGACACTTTCGGAGATACCTGTAGTGCACCTTTATAGTCACCCAGTTACGTTGTGACGTTTGGTACACCCAAAGCACTCTTACGGTATCCGGGAGTTACACGATCTCATGGTCTAAGGAAAAGATACTTGACATTTGAAAAGCTCTAGCAAAACGAACTACACGATCTTGTGCTATGCTTAGGATTGGGTCTTGTCCATCACATCATTCTCCTAATGATGTGATCCCGTTATCAACGACATCTAATGTCCATAGTCAGGAAACCATGACTATCTGTTGATCAACGAGCTAGTCAACTAGAGGCTTACTAGGGACATATTATGGTCTATGTATTCACACGTGTATTACGATTTCCGGATAATACAATTATAACATGAATAAAGACAATTATCATGAACAAGGAAATATAATAATAATCCTTTTATTATTGCCTCTAGGGCATATTTCCAACAGGAGCCGCATTGAGCGAAGCAGCACAACCTTTAGAGGAATAATACCTAGTCAGGAAGCGTGCTGCACAGGAAAAATCACACTGGATGTGGTGTTCGGCACGTTGGACAATTACAGGTCCGAGGAGGTCACGTTCCAAGTGGTCCCGTTCAGCTGCAGATACCACGCTCTATTAGGGCGAGAGGCATTCACAATTTTTCAAGCTATACCCCATTACGGGTACATGAAGCTCAAAATGCCCAGGCCCAACAGAATCATCACTCTCGCCAGTGATCCGGACATAGCACTCCACACCGAAAATAAGACAACCGCACTGGCCCTTGAGGCACTATCCGAAGCCCTAGCGGCCGAGGAACTGACTGCGCTACGCTCCACGATGAACAGGGACGATGTGATACTCAATAAAAGATCCAAGTCCACCTTCTTTAAACCAGCGGACGAAATAGTCAAATTCCAAGTCCATCCAACGGACCCTACAAAAATGGCCTCCATCGGGGCACAATTAAACCCTGATATAGACGCCGCACTACGAGAATTCCTACGCGAAAATTGGGACATTTTTGCCTGGGACCCTTCAGACATGCTAGGAATCCCACACGGGCTGGCCGAGCACAGCCTAAACATCCTAAAAGGATTCAAGCCAGTCAAACAGGCTCTTCGGTGTTTCTCCGAACCCAAGAGATAGGCCATGGGAGAGGAGCTAGCCAAATTATTGGAGGCCGGATTCATCAGAGATATAAAACCTCCGGACTGGCTAGCAAACCTGGTGATGGTACCAAAGAAGGACAAATCTTGGCGCCTATGCGTCGATTTCAAGGACCTCAACAAGGCTTGCCCAAAGGATCCCTTCCCCCTCCCCCGCATCGATCAAATTATCGACGCTACCGCAGGACACGATTCATTGTGTTTCCTCGACGCATACTCCGGCTACCACCAAATTAAGATGGCAGAGCCTAACCAAGCCGCAACGGCATTTATCACCCCATCCGGCCCATTCTGCTTCAACATAATGCCCTTCGAGCTCAAAAACGCCGGCGCAACATATCAGCACATGATTCAGACATGTCTGACAAACCAGATCGGCAAAATAGTGGAGGCATACATAGATGATGTGGTCATCAAAACCAAGCATGTCGAAACTCTAGTAGATGACTTGAGGCTCACATTCGATAATCTCCGAACATATGACATCAAGCTTAACCCGGAAAAATGCGTTTTCGGTGTACCAGCCGGAAAGCTCTTGGGCTTCATTGTATTCGGTAGAGGAATTGAAGCAAACCCAGCCAAGATCCGAGCTCTGTCACAATTGGATATTCCAAAGGACCTCAAACAAATAGAAAAATTGACTAGATGCGTGGCGGCTCTAAGCCGCTTTATCTCCCGTTTGGGAGAAAAGGCATTACTCCTTTATCGCCTCCTCCGGCGCACCGAACACTTCAAGTGGATGGATGCCGCCACGGCCGAACTCGAAGAAATAAAAGCCATATTGGCAACAAACCCGGTCCTGGCCGCGCCCAACATGGGTGAACCAATGCTATTATATATCGCGGCAACTCATCAAGTTGTAAGCGCGGTGCTCGTTGTCGAACAAGAAACAGACGGACACAAGTTCCCCCTTCAAAAACCAGTTTACTACGTGTCCACTGTCCTCACTCCATGCAAGTCATGGTATCCGCATTATCAAAAGATAGCGTACGCGGTGTTTATGGCATCACGGAAGCTGCGACACTACTTTCAAGAGTGTTCGATAATAGTAGCCTCCGAAGTACCTCTTAACGACATTATAAACAACCGCGACGCGACGGGCTGGATTGCGAAATGGGAAATTGAGCTCCTCCCATTCGACATAACCTATAAGCCACGACGAGCTATTAAGTCGCAAGTTTTGGCCGACTTCGTCGCCGAATGGACTGAAGCTGAATTCTCTAAAGAGTACGACACATATTCCAACTGGATCATGCACTTCGACGACTCCAAAATGTTGGCTGGTCTGGGGGCTGGCGTCGTTCTGACGTCCCCAACAGGAGATACAGTTCAATACGTACTCCAGATAATGTATACGGACTCCAACAACGCAGCCGAATACGAGGCACTTCTACATGGTCTCCGAATGACAGTATCCATGGGCATTCAACGCCTAGAGGTGCGTGGGGATTCGAACCTCGCAATATCCCAAATAAATGGAGACTTTGACGCCAAGGATTCGAAAATGGCAGCTTATCGCAACGCCGTCCTAAAAATGTCAGCTCGGTTTGAGGGGCTCGAATTTCACCATATAGCCCGGGAAAACAATCAGGCAGCAGACGTGTTGGCACGCATTGGCGCAAAGCGCGATGCCGTCCCCCCCAACATCTTCCTAGAGAGGTTGTTCAAGCCATCCGTACTATGGGAGGGGGAATCCGGAAATTACAGCCCGGACCAAACCACACTGCCCGACACCGAACATTCTGACATAATTGGTGGTTCTGCCAACGAAGTAACATCTTCAGCCCACGTAATAATGGCAGTCATTGCCCCGTGGACGGAACCATTCCTAGCCTACCAAACCAGGCAGGAACTTCCCGAGGACCAAAACGAGGCACACTGCATAGTGCGGCGATCTAAAGCCTATAAAGTCCATGAGGGAGAGCTTTATAAGAAAAGCACCACCGGAGTCCTTCAAAGGTGTATCTCCGAAGAGGAAGGGCGGAATCTTCTGGCTGGAATTCATGCCGGACTCGGCGGGCACCACGCCGCAGCCCGGGCCCTTGTAGGCAAGGCCTTCTATACAGGATTTTATTGGCCGACGGCCCGGGCAGATGCTCAGGACTTAGTCCAACGATGCGTCGGTTGCCAGCTCTTTGCTACTCAAAGCCACATGCCACCCACCGCCCTCCAAACTATACCCATCACCTGGCCCTTCGCGGTCTGGGGGCTTGACATGGTTGGACCCCTTAAAGGAGGAACCCACAAGCAAAAATACCTACTAGTCATGGTGGATAAATTCACCAAATGGATAGAGGCCAAGCCTGTTAAGACGACCGAATCCGGACCAGTGATAGACTTCATATCAGGGGTCGTACACCGTTAAGGCGTCCCCCACAACATCATCACTGATAATGGCATGAACTTCATGGCCGACGAGTTCAAACTCTGGTGCAAAAACATGGGCATCAAGCTCGACTATGCTTCAGTCTATCACCCTCAAACTAACGGTCAAGTCGAGCGAGCAAATGGTCTAATCATGAGCGGCATCAAACCCAGATTAGTGCGGTCCCTCAAGGAATCTAACACGCACTGGGTAGAGGATCTCGACTCCGTACTCTGGGGGCTGCGGACCACGCCGAATCGCACCACCGGATTCACACCATTCTTTATGGTATACGGCGCAGAGGCAGTTCTGCCCTGCGACATAATTCATGACTCACCTCGTGTGCGCATGTACGAAGAAAGAGAAGCCGAGCTCGATCGGCAGGACAGTTTGGACACCTTGGAGGAGGAGCGTGACGTGGCAAAAGCCCGTTCCGCATTCTATCAACAGCAGGCTCGAAGATATCAAAGCAGAGAAGTACGGGCCAAAACTTACAATGTTGGCGAGTTAGTTCTACGCCTGTCGGACAAGAAAAAGGACAAACTCAAGCCCAAATGGGAATGTCCCTTTATCATCGACCAAATCCTGACCGGTGGAGCGCACCGTCTGCAAGATGCATCGGATAACCGACTCGAGCCGAACCCATGGAACGCAGCCCGTCTCCGAAGATTCTACGCCTAGCGCTGGATTCTGAGTTCGTCTCCTTCCCGTGTCTATATTTTACACATTAGCCATCTTATATTTCTCTCCTTCTCCCTCCTTTTCTCTTACAGCCTTTGAAGGCCCGTTCGCGCATTGTTCGCACACACTTGACGCGCTATCCGTGCTCATTATACCTGGGGGATTCTTTAACAGAAGCTTATTTATACGGGCTTCATGCCCAACACATGTGTCACCCTTCCGCATGTACCCTTTTTTCACCATTATATGCATCAATATGACTTAAGTTTTGGCCAAGCTGGGTTGCCTGGCTCCTGTGCTTACCCCTACGTTCCCGATTGTTCGGCTAGGCGGTAAAGGGAGCACCTCTGCGATTGCTACTGCCGGGTCAGCCGGATGTGTACCTCAGAATGGTGAAGCCGAAAACTAGCGTTCTTAAGGGAATATTCTATCGGTGAACTAAAGATGATTTCTCACTTATTTATTAATCTGCCCCCAGATGCTTTTCTGCTTTTTTCGCAGTCCGGACATGGACTTTAGGGCATGCCTCCCAGGGAAAGGAACCCCTAACGGAACTATTCTCCCTGGAAGATGTTTCTTACTAACCATGTAATATAACATAACTAGTTGGGCACTTGTCTGTTCAAGCACTAATGACCCCTATGCCTGGTCTCCATGCATGCCCCGGCTCTTACATAACCGAGAGGGTATTCGGACACACTCCGGACTATCGGGTCCCGAGGTTGAAGCGAAAAGGTCCGCCATGACAAATGATCTACAATCCGGCTAGAAGGCATTTTACATGTCATCTTAAATTACATAGTCAACTTGACTGGGCATATTCCTCTTCAATGCCATCCAATAGGCTATCTAGTTTACAGTCCTGTTGGGAATATTTGGCGGCCAACTCTACTTGTCCGTACACTAAGCTCACGGGGATCTCCTTCCCATCAGCCCCCATAGGTCCGACCTCGGCCATGTGGTTTGGGTCAGCCTTCGTGTACCGCATCTTCACCATGGCCCAGGCCTCCCTGGCGCCTTGACGGCAGGCCGATATCTTCCATAATCGGAAGTGCCGCCGCGCTCCCTTAAGCCTCTCTGCAAGCTCTCCAAGGCCTTCGGGCATGGAGACAGATGGCCACAAGGCCTGGGCAACGCCTTTCATCACCTGGCGAACTCGTTCGTGCAGTTGAAAGAGCTCGGGAAGAAGGTCACCCGTAGAACCGAGCATTTCCTCTACAAGACGACCTGTGAGCATACCTACAGACATTACTCTGTTAGTCGACTTCCTCGCCGAACTCTTTTTTCAAAGTTCGTTCAAGCACTTACTAAAAATGCCGCGTCGAAGCCGTCGATTCTCCTTCACGGAGTCCGATAGCTGGGCACGAACATCCTTTAGTTCATTGCCTAGCTGGGTGTTGGAATCTTGGAGATTATTCTTCTCCTGCCTCACCCTCGTAAGCACTCTCTCGTCAGCCTTTAACCGGCACAAGAGTTGTTGCTTGTCCGGATCTACTCCGGCGCCATCTGCAATGATATTGTCAGATTTACACACACGCCGCACTTCACAACATACTTATCTTTCAAAGCGTATATTACCATAGGGGGTCTCCCTGGCCTCCCTTGCTGCGGCTAGTGCAGCCTCAAGTTGGGCTTTGCACTCTTCCAGCTCTTGGGACAGTTGGGTATTCTTTTTTGTAAGATCCTGCATAATAAATGATCCTTAAATCAGTTATTCTAACTATTTCAAGTCTCGGGGGCTACTGGCATATATAACTATCAAATTTTCTCACCCGTATGTCTTTTACATACTGCTTCGTGGCTCTGGCTAGACCATTTTGAGCGGCACGGAGGTGCGCATATCCCGAATTGAAGGCATCCAATGCCTCTTGGGAGAAACATGCGTCACGAAGAACTGTCCGGCGACGCCTGTGATTCATGGCACTCTCCACCTCGGAATTGGTGGCAGACAATCTGTTGGCATCCTCTATCGGAGGAGCGTCCGACGCACGCCTCGTGTTCGCCTCTGCTTCTAGACCTGGCTTTGGAGCCTGGCTGGCGGAGGCTCGATTGGCAACCTCTCCGGATACAGTCCGGCGAGCGCTCTTTTTCCTGAAGAGAGCACGAGCGTTAGTAGGCCTTCCGGGAATAAAACCTGGGAATAAGATGACACGCCATACTATTGCACCGATGTTTCAATCCGGACCGCACTTCTCTTCAGCCTGCTGGGCCTTGCTGCCCCTTGTTGGCTAGCCGCCGCAGGCTCGGCCTTCCGCCTCAAGGGCTCCCCCTGCAAAACACCATTGGTATACGGTGATCAAAGATAAGCATGGATGGATCATTTTCAAAGTATTGGGACTTCAGTCTCAGTTACCTGTGAGGCTGGAAGTATTCCGGGGTAATCGGCCGTAATGGCGACCAAGGCATTGTCGATGCTCAATTGGTAAAATACCCCATCGATCAGCTCCACGGATATGTCCGGATCCTCTTGGGAGGCCGGATCGAGGAACTGTTCCGAATCCTCAGGTTATGGAGGGAGGCTGTTTATATCCTTTACGGCCTGGCGCAGTTCCTGCGTCGAAATCACAAAATGAGATATTTGACTACAGGAGTATGGATCGGATGGGCAAAAGAAGTGTCCGCTTACCCAGCTTGGAGGATTGTTCATAGAAAATCCGCCCTGGGGATTGATGCGGAGAAATTCCTCCTCTTCTTCCTTGTACAATGCGGACAAGATCTTCGTCAGCGCGACAACTGATCCCGGCCCCTTACGGCCGCAGCGGGTGGCGTCATCCTCCCCGTTGAAATCCCACATGGGGTGGCCTCTATACTAAAGCGGCTGCACCCCCCGCATAATACATGTGGCCATGACCCTGATCATGGTCAGTCCGAAGAGAGCTAACAATCTTATCCGGCTCATCAAGTAAAGGACGTCCCTGTCATTTTCCTTCTGAGGGCTCCGTGGGCGCCAGCTTAGGCGTTTCTTCAAAGGAGCATTATTGAACTCAGGGAGGCCGATCCGAACAGGGTCTGGCAGGGGGACATCTTCTATGTAAAACCGTTCTGAAGGCTAGTCTTCGGACGCCTTCCTTGGGGTTTCGGATAGATATCCGGTCCCGGCGACGCGCCATACTTTGGCTCCGCCCACTTGATATATTGACCCCTCTTGAGAACGGGGCACAAGGCAGAACAGCTTCTTCCACAGCGCAAAATGAGCCTCGATGCCCAAAAACAGCTTGCAAAGGGCCACGAAGCCTGCAATATGCAAAATGGAGGCAGGCGTAAGGTTGTGCAACTGGAGGCCTTAGAACTCCAGGAGCCCCCGGAGAAACGGAAGAATTGGAGATCCGAGCCCTCTTATCAAATAAGGGACAAGGCATACCCACTCTCCTTTGGAGCGATTGGGGACGCTCTCCGCTTGCTTTCCGCCATTATAGGTGGCGAGTCCGGCTCAAACCGGGACCATGAAGGCTGGGGGAAGAAATCCCTTGGTTTGGAGCGTCACTAGCTCGCTGTGCGTGACGGAGCATCTCTCCCAATCTCCAGGCTGAGGGCTGGGAGGGCGAGAGGAGGAGCTGCGTCGACTGGCCATGATGGAATGGATTTCTGTCAGATGCGCTCCGATGTATGCTCGCGAAGGGAAGATGGTGTGATTCTGTAACACCCCACAAATTTAACCAGGTTTTAGTTATTAAAATTTTGCCAGGAGTTAAAATTTTTGCCTGCAAGAATATTTCTGTTGATTTCAAAACCTTTCTTTATTAAGGATTTATTTTTCCAAGTGGATCCTTCCAAACATATTGAACTTCTATGCCATCTCATTAAAACAATTTCCTAATCAGTAGGATTATTTATTAAATTATTTCACCCTGAGCTATATTCATTAAAATGACTTGTTTTAAGTTTTGGAGCTCTTTTTGAACTACAACCATTTGATAAACTTAACTAAAAATTCCACCAAAATTTGGAGATGTCATGTGATGCCTCTAAATCACTTTTATGCAATAATATAGTTCATTCATTGCATATTTTGAGTGCTACACATGTTTTTCTTCTCTGGTCCAGTAGGCATTTTTGCACTGCAACCCTTTTAAATATTTGTTTCTAGCTTCCACCAAAATTATGGGATGTCAGTAGCAGCATATGATTCCATTATATGCAAAGATCCAAGGATGTTCTTTGAAAATTTTGAGTGAATCAACCTCATCTCCATTCTGGTCCATCATGATGGTTTGTACAGCAACCATATTATTGCTTGCTCTTTGGCCCTTGATTCTTTCTCCTACTTGTAGTCCTCCATGCTAAACCCCTAAGTCCAGGAGCATGCAGCCATTGGCATATTTTTGGTTCATGAAATAATGCCATTCACATCCTGTTCAGATTTGAAGTTCTGCAAAACTTGCACCAGCAAGTTTGTGCTTTTCACCAACTAACCTCACCACCCTCTTATGCATCCAAGGAGACACTGATCTGGAAGATTTGGCCCCTCCAAGAATAGCCTAGGTGCCTTTGGCATTTTGACAAACACCTGGAGTGCATGGACTGATTTGGCATGATCTCAAGTATACATTATGAACTTGACCACCTGACCAAACCACCTTGTCCCTGGAGTTTCCCTCTATCTCTAACCTAGTTCTGTTGCTTGCCAACCTCACCTGTGACCTGTAGCATGCCACGGCATTGTGTCGAACACCTTCCGTGCGTGCACTGGACGCGCCCAGAGCGCGCGTATTGCACGCGCGTGTGCCCGAGCCGCCGGGTCACGCCCCGCACTCACCCCAGCCCGTGACTGACCGCAGCCAGCACGCCGTGTCCCCTTGCACGCTGCATGCTCCCCCTCACCGCAACGCGCCAAGAAGAGCCTCGCCGCGTCCCCGGCAAGCCAAGGACTAGCCGCCATGGCCGCCCGACAGCCCTGCTCAGGCCAGCGCCGCCCAAGCCACCCCGGCTCGCCACCTGCCCCCTGGAGCTTCGCAAGCTTATCCATAGCTTCGTCTCCTAGCGCGCGTCGCCGCCATGTCGCCATTGCTACAGAAAGACGGTTCGCCGTCGTCCTTATTGCCGGCCACCTCGGAACCGACCTCAACCGCGTATATAAGGACCTCGAAGCTCAATCAAGTCCTCGAGCGACCTCATATGATCCTCCTAGTGCTACCACGGCCAGCAGTCGAGGAGGGGAAGGCCGTCTTCCCCGAGTCCGGCCGGTTCGGTCGCCACCAAGCCCCGGCCGATTCCATCGCCACCAGTGCCTCTACCTCTCCATTCTCTCACCAAGAACTCTCCCTTCCTCTCGCGAGTGCAACCCCTCGATCAATTTTGGTCGGAGACCACCGCAGCCCAAAAATCACTTTGTCCCCGAAGCCCCCTCCGCCGTGGAGCTCGCCGCCGGCGACTCCCTCCACCTCCGACGACCCTGCGACCACCGGAAGGACCGCCTAGGAGTGGCAGATCCATCCCTGCTCTTAGATGCCCGCGAAAGACGCCATTCTCCGGCGACGATCGCCGGACGCCCTGCCTCTGCTCGGGCAGAGAAGAGGAGGGAGTGGGGACTGGTCAAACCTGACCAGTGGGCCCCCTGGACCCACTGTCAGAGACCCAGCCCCGCCTCCACGCGTTAAATGGAAGCGTAAAGACCCCGAGTACGTCTCCCCGTTTTGAAGGCGTATTCTTCCCGAAGCGTTTTCTTTTCTGTTTATTATTAAAAACAGATTTTGACCAAATCTTTGACTGGCTTTATCTTTTTAAATATAACTCCAAATGAATTAATTCTTTTTCCTACCTCTCTCAAATTTGATCTAGTTTATTTTAAGATTTAATTGAAAAAAAAATTCAACAACTTTTTGTGCTATTTTTATTTTTGTGTGTTAATTCTTTTATATGTTTAAAATAGGATTTTGAAGGAAGGAGAAATATTTCAAGAGTTTGAAATGCACCCTGCCTTCCCATGACCTGAAGGCAAGCATTCTGAACCCTGGCATGATATTTTTGAGTGTTCATTGACACATTTATCACACTACCTTTTTTTTGGAGAAATTGTTATTTCATGTGAGATGATCATTGTGCATGGATGCATATTTGTGATTTCCATGCTGTTGGAAATGATCACACTTGTGATGATAATCATCCTCATGTGCCTTGCATGCATACCGGCAGGAACCCGGGAAAACCTCTGCCTTGGGTAGGCATGAGTTTGTCGCCGGTCTCCGTCGGGACGGTTATGTCTGGTATGGCATGGTATGGTAATATGAGCGGTGACTCTGTTGGTTGAAATATATTCGTATTGCTAATCATGCAGGGAATACTTAAACCTCCTGAGTCGACCATAGATCGAGTCTTGTTCCAGTAACCCCCATACTTGTTTCGTACTACCACTCGTCTCTACAACAAGTAGAGTACGGTTCAGTAAGTTGTCAACCTCTTCCTAGCACACACCGTACAGAGAGGCCAGGGTGGAAGATACCGGTTGTAGCTGGTAGGCAGGCCACCTGGTCCGGGGGCATGGGTGTTTCCGGTTGAGACCGAGAGGGGAGGCCACCCCTTAGAGCGCGCAATATAAATTTGATCCCATGCTACGCGAGGTTGTAGCCTCCCCACTTAGAGTTTGCTTGACAGGTGTCGTGGGTGATTCCAGACACGTGTGAGTTAAGCTGGTGTGTGCAAGTTAGGTGTGTTTTCAACAAAAAGACCGTAGACGGAATTAGTCCCGATGGACTAAAGAAATCCGTTACTCGTGGGTAAAGAGTACACCCTCTGCAGAGATTAAACCTATTCGAATAGCCGTGTCCATGGTTAAGGATTACAGTCTGGGATGGGTCAAGTGTCGGTCTTAGTGTCGGTCTTCGGAGGTGAAACTGTTAAACCAGAACTGGTATCACGACTTGTGACTTGTGATGATGATGATTATTATTTTATTGTGGACTAACCCGTGATATTATTGGTATTATCGAATATCCCTGGGATGGTTCTACCTCCTGGGATATTCACTATGATTATTTCTTTTAAAGCCCTTTATGTGGTGTCGCTCAGACGCCCGACTGTGGCATTTCTTTTAAAGCCCTTTATGTGGTGTCGCTCAGACGCCCGACTGTGGCATTTCTTTTAAAGCCCTTTATGTGGTGTCGCTCAGACGCCCGACTGTGGCATTTCTTTTAAAGCCCTTTATGTGGTGTCGCTCAGACGCCCGACTGTGGCATTTCTTTTAAAGCCCTTTATGTGGTGTCGCTCAGACGCCCGACTGTGGCATTTCTTTTAAAGCCCTTTATGTGGTGTCGCTCAGACGCCCGACTGTGGCATTTCTTTTAAAGCCCTTTATGTGGTGTCGCTTAGACGCCCGACTGTGGCATTTCTTTTAAAGCCCTTTTTGTGGTGTCGCTCAGACGCCCGACTGTGGCATTTCCTTTAAAGCCCTTTATGTGGTGTCGCTCAGACGCCCGACTGTGGCATGCTTGTTATTTATTTCATTATATTTTTAATACTTCTATGATATTACATATTCATATATAACATGCATTACACGCATCAGAGTTATATTTATATTTTTGTGACTGACTTCATGAGTATAAAATATTTTTAGCACATCATTGCAATATTATCCCTGTGTTCATAATGTTTGCGAGTACATTCAAAGTACTCACTGGCTTGTCCCTGGCTATTTTCTTGGCCAGATTTCTTGCGCGGAGAGGAGCGACCGTGATGACAGCCCAGAACCTATGCAACGGTGATAGCAGCCTCGCGAAGATAGGAGTTAACCTGGTCAGCTGTTCCCGTGGGAAATGGAGTTCCATGGACACTGATGTTTCACAACCCGCTTCCGCCATCAACCGATAGAAACCATTTGTTGTACACACAGACCAGAATGGTCTTGTACTACATATTTTATGTTTGACTTGAAATTTCTGTATCAAGTTGGTGCCTCATCAGCTAACAGTTATCCTGGGGCTGATGAGTACAAGGGCCATTTTCTGGGAATTAATACCTAGAGAATCGGTCCCCACAGACTTGGTATCAGAGCCAGGCTGACCATTGGCTAATCCTATCTTAGCCAGGTCGATAAACTTAGGCAAACCAACCCACCAGACCTTAGCCAAACCCCAGCCAAGCTTCTCATGCAAGATAGCCACACAGCGATCCCCGACACTTTTGGCAGTCGGTGCCCAACCCATCAACCTAGCATGTCGATCACGCGCTAGTAACCAGCGCCCAAGATGTCTACTTCACAAGCGTGCGAAGGAAGACTCCGTCCCCTTTTTCTATAAAAAGGGCACGCTAGCCCCAACCCAGCACAACCTCTACCCCAAGCCGAGCCCTAATGCCAGGCCCCGTAGTGCACAATGAGACCACAGCAACCAACCTTGGAGGTTTTGTGACCATACTCGCAAACCTCACCCGTCGTGCCTACGCGTTAGAAGAGCCCCCAGAATATGTGGTGTACCAAGGGTCCATGAGCGGTGAGAGCCGTCAATTCTGGGCCACTGTGCACATCTACGGTAGGGGTCTGTCGCCAGAACGTCCCTACAGGTTCACTGGAAGGACAACTTCCTTCGAGCCACAAGCCATCCAGCTAGCTGCTCGAGAGGCTATAGTTCAACTTCGGCAGTTGTCGCCCAGAGTTAACTGTCGCTCATTTTACTACTACCCCAGGCGTGAAGGGTATGGTAGACCACCCCAAGTTGCCAACAGAGATCACGAGACAGATCCCGCATTTTTGCACCTAGTGCGCTATGTAAGTGCACTAGAGGCATTGTTCGATCAAATCACTATTGATCTGATCGCAGCTCGAGGAGAGCTGGTTCGTCGAGCCCCAGCAAGAAGAGAAGACGAGCCCGATGCCGACAACCCAGTCATGCTGTTCGGACACCCGATCGAGACCCTGAGGTCAGCCCCAGCCATCATCCAAGATACTGTGATGACCCCAGAAGTGCTTCGACGCCTTTTGGGAACACACTCCAACGGGATTGTGGCCAACAATCCCCGTGATGGTCATCATCGCTACCCCGACCCTGCAGTTCCTCCGCCATCTCCGACTAATCCCGGCAGTGAGACCCGTGGAGAAGCCTCGACATCCACCAGGAACGCCCGTTTAGACGTAAACGAGGTAGACTAAGCCGTACGAGTAGTACCGAGTTTCAGTGTACCCTCGCTTTGTAATCATGCGACCTTGTATGTAAACGCAGCCCGTCGTTGTGCCTCTGTTTTAATAGTAGCCTTGCGTATTTTGTCAGCGCGTAGTTGCATATTTTCCGGGCACAGCTACCAAAACCAACCTCGACGACAACCACAGTAACACGTCTCTTTATGAGATATGTGTATCTCTGACACTGACCCGACCTTTGGAGCTAAGCTGGTAAATTTATTACCTTTCACCACGGTGAAATGACCCAGCTCCTTTGCTATATAAAGGCCACCTTGTGATCTTACCCAGCACCCCACACCTTGTGCACCACCCTCACAACCATTTTCCCGTCATGCCGAGCCCCAGTATTCATCTGAGAACCCCAGATGCAACCCCAGGTAGCTTTGTCAAGACATTGTGGGACTTTACCCGCAGTGCTATGGGTTCTACATATCCACCCCAGTACGAGCTGTTCAAATCGAGAATCACTTTTTCCACCTCGGAATATTGGGCAGCAGTACACATCCCTCCCGTAGACTCCAATCAAGATCCAACGGAAGTTTCCTTCGTGGGGGAATCTATGCCAACCCCACACCTGACCATAGAAGCTACTGCGAAAGAAGCGATTGCTCGCCTTCGATCCGCAATACCCTATGCCCGCGAACGAGGATATTATTACTTTCTGAGCTGTGCAGCACCCGGAGGAGTAACATCTTTTCCCGGTGGACGGATTGAGAGAGACCCAGTAGTAGCCAACCTCATCCAGTACATCATTGCGCAAGAGCATTTGAATCAACGAGTGATGGATTATCTCCAGAATCTCACTGATCTGAACCCTCAGATTGCCATCGGCAGACCACTGAGGCCCGATCCGGAGAGACGCATACATCGACTGGTCAATCCACTTCCTCCGATAGAAGAGGAGTGTATCCCTTTGCCAGAGACATTTTATCGGGACCCCGTCCAGTTACCATTTTCATTTTAGACGTCACTGCTGTGTTTGTTGTTGCAACATTTATTGTTACGTTGTAACTTATGTATGGTACCTCGAATGTGTGCGATGAGTCGTGTATTTAGTTTCTAATAGTATGAGTAGTTTTCTTCGTGACTAACTTATGTAACCGCGAAAGAAATCCTAGAATGAGTTTTCTTTTCCCTGAGTTACTGCAACGTTTATCCCCCACTACGTGGATTATTTCTATTCACGCAGCACCACGGCAGCAGACTCACAAGCGCTCGAACTCATATGGAACTTTTGTTTTTCGCAACGGCTCTTAGCAAATCTCGAGGACGAGATTTTTCTTAAGGGGGGTAGTAATTATAACACCCCAAAAATTTAACCAGGTTTTAGTTATTAAAATTTTGCCAGGAGTTAAATTTTTTGCCTGCAAGAATATTTTTGTTGATTTCAAAACCTTTCTTATTAAGGATTTATTTTTTTCAAGTGGATCCTTCCAAAACATATTGAACTTCTATGCCATCTCATTAAAACAATTTCCTAATCAGTAGGATTATTTATTAAATTATTTCACCCTGAGCTATATTCATTAAAATGACTTGTTTTAAGTTTTGGAGCTCTTTTTGAACTACAACCATTTGATAAACTTAACTAAAAATTTCACCAAAATTTGGAGATGTCCTGTGATGCCTCTAAATCACTTTTATGCAATAATATAGTTCATTTATTGCATATTTTGAGTGCTACACATGTTTTTCTTCTCTGGTCCAGTAGGCATTTTTGCACTGCAACCCTTTTAAATATTTGTTTCTAGCTTCCACCAAAATTATGGGATGTCAGTAGCAGCATATGATTCCATTATATGCAAAGATCCAATGATGTTCTTTGAAATTTTGAGTGAATCAACCTCATCTCCATTCTGGTCCAACATGATGGTTTGTACAGCAACCCTACTATTGCTTGCTCTTTGGCCCTTGATTCTTTCTCCTACTTGTAGTCCTCCTTGCTAAACCCCTAAGTCGAGGAGCATGCAACCATTGGCATATACTTGGTTCATGAAATAATGCCATTCACATCCTGTTCAGATTTGAAGTTCTGCAAAACTTGCACTAGCAAGTTTGTGCTTTTCACCAACTAACCTCACCACCCTCTTGTGCATCCAAGGAGACACTGATCTGGAAGATTTGGCCCCTCAAAGAATAGCCTAGGTGCCTTTGGCATTTTGACAAACACCTGGAGTGCATGGACTGATTTGGCATGATCTCAAGTATACATTATGAACTTGACCACCTGACCAAACCACCTTGTCCCTGGAGTTTCCCTCTATCTCTAACCAAGTTCTGTTGCTTGCCAACCTCACCTGTGACCTGTAGCATGCCACGGCATTGTGTCGAACACCTTCCGTGCGTGCACTCGACGCGCCCAGAGCTGCGCGTATTGCACGCGCGTGCGCCCGAGGCGCCGCGTCACGCCCCGCACTCACCCCAGCCCGTGACCAACCGCAGCCAGCATGCCGTGTCTCCTTGAGCGCTGCATGCTCCCACTCACTGCAACGCGCCAAGCAGAGCCTCGCCGCGTCCCCGGCAAGCCAAGGACTAGCCGCCATGGCCGCCCGACAGCCCTGCTCAGGCCAGCGCCGCCCAAGCCACCCCGGCTCGCCACCTGCCCCTTGGAGCTTCGCAAGCTTATCCGCAGCTTCGTCTCCTAGCGTGCGTCGCCGCCACGTCGCCATTGCTACAGAAAGACGGTTCGTCGTCGTCCTTATCGCCGGCCACCTCAGAACCGACCTCCACCGCGTATATAAGGACCCCGGAGCTCAATCAAGTCCTCGGGCAACCTCATATGATCCTCCTAGTGCTACCACGGCCAGCAGTCGAGGAGGGGAAGGCCGTCTTCCCCGAGTCCGGCCGGTTCAGTCGCCACCAAGCCCCGGCTGATTCCATCGCCACTAGTGCCTCTACCTCTCCATTCTCTCCACCAAGAACTCTCCCTTCCTCTCGCGAACACAACCCCTCGCTCAATTTTGGCCGGAGGCCACCGCAGCCCAAAAATCACTTTGTCCCCGAAGCCCCCTCCGCCGCGGAGCTCGCCGCCGGCGACTCCCTCCACCTCCGGCGACCCTGCAACCACCGGAAGGACTGCCTAGGAGTGGCAGATCCATCCCTGCTCTTAGATGCCCGCGAAAAGACGCCGTTCGCTGGCGACGATCGCCGGACGCCCCGCCTCTGCTCGGGCAGAGAAGAGGAGGGAGTGGGGCCTGGTCAAACCTGACCAGTGGGCCCCCTGGACCCACTATCAGAGACCCAGCCCCATCTCCACGCGTTAAGTGGAAGCGTAAAGACCCCGAGTACGTCTCCCCGTTTTGAAGGCGTATTCTTCCCGAAGCGTTTTTTTTCTGTTTATTATTAAAAACAAATTTTGACCAAATCTTTGACTGGCTTTATCTTTTTAAATATAACTCCAAATGAATTAATTCTTTTTCCTACCTCTCTCAAATTTGATCTAGTTTATTTTAAGATTTAATTGAAAAAATTTCCAAACAACTTTTTGTGCTGTTTTTATTTTTGTGTGTTAATTCTTTTATATGTTTAAAATAGGATTTTGAAGGAAGGAGAAATATTTCAAGAGTTTGAAATGCACCCTGCCTTCCCATGACCTGAAGGCAAGCATTCTGAACCCTGGCATGATATTTTTGAGTGTTCGTTGACACATTTATCACACTACCTTTTTTTTGGAGAAATTGTTATTTCATGTGAGATGATCATGTGCATGGATGCATATTTGTGATTTCCATGCTGTTGGAAATGATCACACTTGTGATGATAATCATCCTCATGTGCCTTGCATGCATACCGGCAGGAACCCGGGAAAACCTCTGCCTTGGGTAGGCATGAGTTTGTCGCCGGTCTCCGTCGGGACGGTTATGTCTGGTATGGCATGGTATGGTAATATGAGCGGTGACTCTGTTGGTTGAAATATATTCGTATTGCTAATCATGCAGGGAATACTTAAACCTCCTGAGTCGACCATAGATCGAGTCTTGTTCCAGTAACCCCCATACTTGTTTCGTACTACCACTCGTCTCTACAACAAGTAGAGTACGGTTCAGTAAGTTGTCAACCTCTTCCTAGCACACATCATACAGAGAGGCCAGGGTGGAAGATACCGGTTGTAGCTGGTAGGAAGGCCACCTGGTCCGGGGGCATGGGTGTTTCCGGTTGAGACCGAGAGGGGAGGCCACCCCTTAGAGCGTGCAATATAAATTTGATCCCATGCTACGCGAGGTTGCAGCCTCCCCACTTAGAGTTTGCTTGACAGGTGTCGTGGGTGATTCCAGACACGTGTGAGTTAAGCTGGTGTGTGCCAGTTAGGTGTGTTTTCAACAAAAAGACCGTAGACGGAATTAGTCCTGATGGACTAAAGAAATCCGTTACTCGTGGGTAAAGAGTACACCCTCTGCAGAGATTAAACCTATTCGAATAGCCGTGTCCATGGTTAAGGACTACAGTCTGGGATGGGTCAAGTGTCGGTCTTAGTGTCGGTCTTCGGAGGTGAAACTGTTAAACCAGAACTGGTATCACGACTTGTGATTTGTGATGATGATGATTATTATTTTATTATGGACTAACCCGTGATATTATTGGTATTATCACATATCCCTGGGATGGTTCTACCTCCGGGATGTTCACTATGATTATTTCTTTTAAAGCCCTTTATGTGGCGTCGCTCAGACGCCCGACTGTGGCATTTCTTTTAAAGCCCTTTATGTGGTGTCGCTGAGACGCCCGACTGTGGCATTTCTTTTAAAGCCCTTTATGTGGTGTCGCTCAGACGCCCGACTGTGGCATTTCTTTGAAAGCCCTTTATGTGGTGTCGCTCAGACGCCCGACTATGGCATTTCTTTTAAAGCCCTTTATGTGGTGTCGCTCAGACGCCCGACTGTGGCATTTCTTTTAAAGCCCTTTATGTGGTGTCGCTCAGACGCCCGACTGTGGCATTTCTTTTAAAGCCCTTTATGTGGTGTCGCTTAGACGCCCGACTGTGGCATTTCTTTTAAAGCCCTTTTTGTGGTGTCGCTCAGACGCCCGACTGTGGCATTTCCTTTAAAGCCCTTTATGTGATGTCGCTCAGACGCCCGATGTGGCATGCTTGTTATTTATTTCATTATATTTTTAATACTTCTATGATATTACATATTCGTATATAACATGCATTACACGCATCAGAGTTATATTTATATTTTTGTGACTGACGTCATGAGTATAAAATATTTTCAGCACATCATTGCAATATTATCCCTGTGTTCATAATGTTTGCGAGTACATTCAAAGTACTCACTGGCTTGTCCCTGGCTATTATCTTGGCCAGATTTCTTGCGCGGAGAGGAGCGACCGTGATGACAGCCCAGAACCTATGCAACGGTGATAGCAGCCTCACGAAGATAGGAGTTAACCTGGTCAGCTGTTCCCGTGGGAAATGGAGTTCCATGGACACTGATGTTTCACAACCCGCTTCCGCCATCAACCGATAGAAACCATTTGTTGTACTCACGGACCAGAATGGTCTTGTACTACATATTTTATGTTTTGCTTGGAATTTCTGTATCAAGTTGGTGCCTCATCAGCTAACAGTTATCCTGGGGCTGATGAGTACAAGAGCCATTTTCTGGGAATTAATACCCGGAGAATCGGTCCCCACAGATTCGGGTCTGAATCCTCGTCTCTTTTATAGGCAGCTCATTTGTGCAGCTAGGGGGGTAACTGTAAAAGAACCCTGGCTTTTCACATTCGTTTGAAACGTGGAAGATGGCCATTATTGGGCGTGGAAGCCAAGGAGCGCAATATTTATGAGAAGCCGGACATTATTCAACAGGTACACAAAGTTTGGTGAAGAACCCGCCTTGCAATGCCGAAAACACATCTGCGTGCCAGACTCATCGTCATTGAAGCCTGGTTCGGGGGCTACTGAGGGAGTCCCGGATTAGGGGGTGTCCGGATAGCCGAACTATAACCTTTGGTCGGACTCCTGTACTATGAAGATACAAGATTGAAGACTTTGTCCCGTGTCTGGATGGGACTTTCCTTGGCGTGGAAGGAAACTTTGGCGATACGGATATGTAGATCTCCTCCCATTGTAACTGACTCTGTGTAACCCTAACCCTCTTCGGTGTCTATATAAACCAGAGGGTTTTAGTCCGTAGGACAAACAATCATACCATAGGCTAGCTTCTAGGGTTTAGCCTCTCTGATCTCGTGGTAGATCTACTCTTGTACTACCCATATCATCAATATTAATCAAGCAGGAGTAGGGTTTTACCTCCATAGAGAGGGCCCAAACCTGGGTAAAAACATTGTGTCCCTTGTCTCCTGTTACCATCCGCCTAGACGCACAGTTCGGGACCCCCTACCCGAGATTCGCCGGTTTTGACACCAACAGCCGGACTTACATAGGAGAGAAAACCAAGGAGGCAACAGGTTTCCCGCACAGAAGGAAACACCCAGGTGGAATCTATTTACGATCGTTATACCTGTTTTATATATCCATATACGGCCTGCCCTAGATAGGACATGTTAAATAGTCCTATTTATCTCCTCTTAATGCATTCATTGTAAACATACGCTTAAACATATTTTCATCAATGGGAGATTATATATAGCATCAACTCATTATTCTTATTTGAACATTTCTCTTACAAATGTCTCTTTCATATTGCATCCGTACACTTTGATACGGTCCGTTTGCCAGGGGCTTCCTATGGTGCCCTGTTCTACGGCAACTAAAGTCTGAACACTTTAAACAGTGTGGCACCCCAAACTTATAGCACTATATGCATCGGCTCCGAATCATGTCTTGGGTCTACAGTTGGGTTAGCCCGGCTCCCTTGTTTTGGTACCTTACGTTCCGTTATATCGGCTAAGGTAGCGCGGGGAGAACTACTGCGATTGTCTCCCGGTTCTTCCGGACGAGCACCTCAGTAGAGAAAGCCGAAAACTGACCAGCATGATGTGGCGAGAGCTGGTCGCTGTTCGAGAGGTCTTAAAATCCTTAAAGATTTTTTCCGCTTTAGGCGATGAGTCGGCCTTGTCCGATTTAGGCGTACATAGCTCCCCAGTTTGGCCCTCCGAATTCTAGGGGCTTCACCGAAATTTAAAATTATAGACTTCTATGGCTAAGTGAAAGTTATAAAGCCGCATAGTCCGATTGCCTTGTTCACTGCGCCGGATACCTCCTTAAGGGACCAAACATTTGGATAAAGAGTATCCGGGTTTTTCCAGGAACACCCCGGCACTAGTTGCGTGGGGGCGGAAGCCGACGACTGGCCTACTTTAAGTATTCTATAAACAGCCGCACAGAAGGTAATATTTTAAATCAAACAGCGCTACATAGCACAATTAACTTCGTCTTTAAATTACAACAGCGGCAGAGGTACATTTAGTCAAAGATCTTGTCCTTGGAATACTCGTCGGCCACGAGACGAACGCCTTTCATAACGCCATCATAGTACTTCTCGGGATGGCGATGCTCCTTGCCCTCGGACGGACCGTCCTTCACCAGCTTCTCTGCATCCAGCTTGCCCCAATGCACCTTCGCACGGGCAAAGGCCCGGCGGGCACCCTCGATGCAAACGGATTGCTTGATTACTTCAAGTCACGGACAGGCATCCACCATCCGCTTGATTAGGCCGAAGTAGCTAGTGGGCAGGGGCTCACCAGGCCACATCTGGACTATAAAATCTTTCATAGCCACTTCGGCCGACGTGTGGAGTTCGACCAACTGCTTTAGTTGGTCACTCAGAGGCGTTGGGTGTTCGGCCCCAGCATACTGGGACCAGAACAGCTTCTCCGTTGAGCTCCCCTCTTGGGCACGGTAGAACTCTACGGCATCTGATACGCTGCGTGGCAGATCTGCGAATGCCTCTGGAGAGCTCCGAATTTGAGTAAGTAAAAGAAACGCCTCCTCCACATGTTTGCTTTGCACAAAGAATTTCTTACCCGCCGCTATCTTTTTGGCCTCCTGGATCTCCTACTGTGCCTTCTCGGCTTCGGCCTTGGCGTCTTTCATACTCACAAGGGCCTTCGCAAGCTCGGCCTCTTTCATCTTCAGATCATGCTCCACGGACTCGAACTTCTTGCCGAGGTCCTGGAGCTCTTGCTGTACCTTGCCCCCTCTAGCACTTTGCTTCTCGCGCTCTTTGCATTCCAAGGCCGCCTTGTCTTCAGTCTCGGATAGCGCTTTCTTCAGGGATGCCACTTCGGCGGTGGACCCTGCCACACAGTCACGATGCTTCGCCGTCAGACTAAACAATTTTATCTATCTTTACATATATAAGAGCGGAGAATCACTCACCTTTGCTCTCTTCGAGCCGCCTCTTCGTGAGATCGAGCTCTCCCTGCGCCTGCTCCAGGTCCCGCTTTAGTTCGGCAACCTCGGCTGTGTGGGCAGCAGCGACAAGCAGCACGGCCTGCTTATTCACATAAACAATTATTAGACTCCTGCGGATTATAATTGACCCTCCGTTTGGCTTTCCTTTCTGAACACCAAACAGAGTATCATGGGCTACTACCTATCGGGTGGTAATTTCACACATTTTTATTACATACCTCGAAGCCCGCCAGGAGGCTTGTGCAGGCTTCGGTTAGTCCGCTTTTGGCGGACAGAACCTTTTAAATCACTACGCTCATAAGAGTACGGTGCTCGTCATCCATGTAGGCGCCTCGAAGCGCTTCCACCAGACTATCCGGCGCCGCTGGCATTATGGAAGCCCTCGGCACGGACGGCTCGCCCTTCCTAACGAGGGGCTGCCCGCCTAAATCTGAAACCGACAAGGGTTCTAGAACAGTGTTCGGTCGAGAGTCCGCCTTGCTGCGGCTCTCATCGACGCAATCCGCGGGGATCTTGAACCCCGTGTGTCCGACATCTGGAACTCCGCCTTGGGGCGTCTCTAGGGTCACCTCCCCCCGCTCGGGGAACCTTCGGGACAACACCTCCGTGTCATCCGCAGGCTGAGGAGTGGTGGCCGTCGGGAGCGAGTTCATCTCTGAAGCGCTCAGAGACCCATCCGAAGACGACACCTCCGGATGAGCCCTGGCCGGACTGCATATATGTTCGGCGTTATTAAACAACTATGAAGTGAATCACGATAGAGTGCGGACACTTACGATCGCGCCAGGGGCTTCCCCCTGGGTAGCCACCCTTCCTCGCTATGAGCGGCCGTGGTGGAGTAGTCCGGAAGGGACGTCTTTCCCTTCTTGGGCGTCCCAGCCTCCCTCTCCGGGGCGACTTTCCTCTTTTTCTCCTCCCCAGCGCGGGGAGGTAGAGTTTCTTCTTGCTTCTCCCCGCCTCTGCGGGGGGAATCTGTTTCATCATCATCGGACGACGTGGGTATGACGGCCTTGCATCGAGGGCCTCTCCCGGCCCCATGGCCCATATCCTCGGGCCTCTCATCCTTTCCAGATGGGGCGGCTTCTTTTTCTTCTTCCTCCTCTTCGGGGGAGGAGTGCGCCTCGTCGTCTTCGGACGAGGCTTCCAGCACAACCTTACGCCGGAGACCCTTCCTGGTCCCCGGGGCCTTCTTTCCTGCCTTCTTCTCCGGCGCCTTGTAGGGCGCCAGGATCAACATCTCTGTCAAGAGAGCATCAGCTGGATCTTCTGGCAGCGGAGCCGGACAGTCAATCTGCTCCGCTGTCTCCACATAGTCCTGACCAAATATACACAAATACTTAAGACTCCCCAATGAATGTATTGGGAAAAACCGAATCCGGTGGTAGTCCCAAAACTCACCAGACGCGGGGGCTGCGCTGCATGAAGTACGCGGTCCTCGGATGTGGGAGGAGGTACTTCGGAGGCCTTAAACAACGCCTCCCACGCGTCTTTTTGCTTCATGCCATAGAGCCTCTGAAGCGTCTAGTGTTCGGCCGGGAAGAACTCCCATAGATTGAATGCCCACCTTTGGCATGGCAGAATCCGGCGAACGAGCATGACCTGGTGATACGTCTCCAACGTATCTATAATTTTTTATTGCTCCATGCTATATTATCTACTGTTTTGGGCAATATTGGGATTTATTATCCACTTTTATATTACTTTTGGGACTAACCTATTAACTGGAGGCCCAGCCCAGATTTGCTGTTTTATGCCTATTTCAGTATTTCGAGGAAAAGGAATACCAGACGGAGTCAAAATGGAACGAAATCAACTGGAGAAGTTATTTTTGGAAGGAAAGCCACCCGATGGACTTGGAGTGCACGTCAGGAAAGAAGGAAAGTGCTCACGAGGGTGGGGGGCGCGCCCCCCTGCCTCGTGGCCCCCCCTTCGGTCCACTGACGTACTTCTTTCACCCATATATACCTACGTATCGTAAAACTTCCAGAACAAAGATTAGATCGGGAGTTCCGCCACCGCAAGCCTCTGTAGCCACCAAAAACCTCTCGGGAGCCCGTTCCGGCACCCTGCCAGAGGGGGAACCCATCACCGGTGGCCATCTTCATCATCCCGGCGCTCTCCATGACGAGGAGGGAGTAGTTCACCCTCGGGGCTGAGGGTATGTACCAGTAGCTATGTGTTTGATCTCTCTCTCTCTCGTGTTCTTGATTTGGCACGATCTTGATGTATCGCGAGCTTTGCTATTATAGTTGGATCTTATGTTTCTTCTCCCCCTCTGCTCTCTTGTAATGGATTGAGTTTTCCCCTTTAAGTTATCTTATCGGATTGAGTCTTTAAAGATTTGAGAACACTTGATGTATGTCCTGCCGTGCGTATCTGTGGTGATAATGGGATATCACGTGATTCACTTGATGTATGTTTTGGTGATCAACTTGCGGGTTCCGCCCATGAACCTATGCATAGGGGTTGGCACACATTTTCGTCGCGATTCTCAGGTAGGAACTTTGGGGCACTCTTTGAGGTTCTATGTGTTCGTTGAATAGATGAATCTGAGATTGTGTGATGCATATCGTATAATCATGCCCACGGATAATTGAGGTGACATTGGAGTATCTAGGTGACATTATGGTTTTGGTTGATTCGTGTCTTAAGGTGTTATTCTAGTACGAACTCTAGGGCTTTTTGTGACACTTATAGGAATAGCCCAACGGATTGATTGGAAAGAATAACTTTGAGGTGGTTTCGTACCCTACCATAATCTCTACGTTTGTTCTCCGCTATTAGTGGCTTTGGAGTGACTCTTTGTTGCATGTTGAGGGCTTGTTATATGATCTATATATGTTATTATTGTTGAGAGAACTTGCACTAGTGAAAGTATGAACCCTAGGCCTTGTTTCCTAGCATTGCAATATCGTTTACGCTCACTTTTACCGTTAGTTACCTTGCTGTTTTTATATTTTCAGATTACAAATACCTTTATCTACTATCCATATTGCACTTGTATCACCATATCTTCGCCGAACTAGTGCACCTATACAATTTACCATTGTATTGGGTGTGTTGGGGACACAAGAGACTCTTTGTTATTTGGTTGCAGGGTTGCTTGAGAGAGACCATCTTCATCCTACGCCTCCTACGGATTGATAAACCTTAGGTCATCCACTTGAGGGAAATTTGCTACTGTCCTACAAACATGTGCACTTGCAGGCCCAACAACGTCTACAAGAAGAAGGTTGCGTAGTAGACATCACCTGGGTCACGTTGACAAGCTTGATGTTCTTGTCCTTCATGCTCTTGATGCAGGTTTGGAGTCCGGTCAGCTCTGTAGGTTCGCCCCAAGTCAGACCCTTCTTTTCCCAGGAGGTGAGCCGCATGGGGGCTCCGGGTCGGAACTCGGGGGCCGCCGCCCAGTTGGCGCCGCGCGGCTCAGTGATGTAGAACCACCCCGATTGCCACCCCTTTACGGTCTCCACAAAGGAGCCGTCTAGCCAGGTGACGTTAGGCATCTTGCCCACCATGACCCCTCCGCATTCCGCTTGCTGGACGCTTACAATCTTCGGCTTCACGCATAAGATTTGCAGCCATAGGCCAAAGTGAGGCCGGATGCGGAGGAAGGCCTCACATACGATGATGAACGCCGAGATGTTGAGGACGAAATTCGGGGCTAGATCCTGGAAATCTAGCCCGTAGTAGAACATGAGCCCGCGGACGAAGGGGTGAAGTGGAAACCCCAGTCCACGGACGAAGTGGGCGATGAACACGACCCTCTCGTGGGGTCCCGGGGTCGGAATGACCTGCCCAACGTCCGGTAGCCGGTGCGCTATGTCTGCGGCCAAGTATCCGGCCGCCCGAAGATTTGCGATATGCTTCTCCTTGACGGTGGAAGCCACCCACTTGCCTCCTGCTCCGGACATGTTTAGCTGTGCGGAGAAGACTTGGGCTTGGGCGCTGGAGCTCGAGGAGGCAAGAGTGGGCAAAGGAGGAAGAAGGCGTGGGTAAAAATGGGGAAATCTTATCCCTTTATAGAGGCGACGAAAGCGGTACGCCTCCCCACTTGCCTGTTGGGAATCGCTTGCTTCCCAAGCGCCACGATTGTTGATGTGGTGGGGTTACCCGTACCCGTATTGATGAGAATCCCGTGATAAGGGGACACGATCTCTTCTTTGACAAGACGTGTCAAGGAAACCGCCTCGCAATATGCACTGTGACTGGTTGTGGGAAAACGGTTCGAATAATGACCCGGCCATAATGACACGTCACGTTGCCTAAAAAGCTGTCAGCAGATTGCATTTGTGAAATACCAATCTCTCTACGGTGGCATGTGAAGATCATTTTGTTGATCCGAACACGGTTCAAGTGTTCGATAATTACTTTGGAGTACTCGAAGAAGGAACCCGCCCTGCAATGCCAAAGACAAGACTGCGCGCCGGACTCATCGTCATTGAAGCCTGGTTCAGGGGCTACTGAGGGAGTCCTGGATTAGGGGGTATCCGGACAACCAGACTGTATACAATGTCCGGACTATTGAAGCGTGAAGATACAAGACTCAAGACTTCGTCTCGTGTTCGGATGGAACTCTCCTTGGCGTGGAAGGCAAGCTTGGCGATCCAGATATTATATTTCCTTCCTTTTAACCGACTCCATGTAAACCCTAGCCCTCTCCGGTGTCTATATAAACCGGAGAGGTTGGTCCTTAGAAGGCCGATCACAATTACAATCATACCATCATAGGCTAGCTTCTAGGGTTTAGCCTCTACGATCTCGTGGTAGATCTACTCTTGTACCACCCATATCTTCAATATTAATCAAGAAGGAAGTAGGGTTTTACCTCCATCGAGAGGGCCCGAGCCTGGGTAAACATTGTGTCCCTTGCTTCCTGTTACCATCAGCCTAAGACGCACAGATTAGGACCCCCTACCCGAGATCCGCCGGTTTTGACACCGACAGCCGTCTCCCCCGACCCCGCCTCGCCGCCGTCTCCCCCGACCCTGCCTCGCCGCGCCTCGGTGTCACCGTCTACCCCGGTCCCATCTCTCTCCCCTCCCTCTGTAAGCACTCCCCCCTCCCCTCTTCTCTTCTCTCTATTAGTATGAACCCTAGCTATTTAGTGCTAGTTAGTATGAACCCTAGGCTATTTTTTAGTGCTAGTTAGTTTCTGACAATTAGTATTAACCCTATTTAATTAGGTAGTGCGAACCCTAGTTAAAAAATGGATACTTATATGGTAATTAGGGCAGTAGTTCCTAGGTACTAATTAGTTAGTAAGAACTAGGTACTAATTAGGTACTAGTTTATTTTTATTTATAGTAAGTTTATTTTTAGTAAGAACTAGTTGAATTAATAGAACTAGTTAGTAAGAACTTGTTGTGATTTTTTAGTTAAAGAAATTTTTCCCGCATCGACGTGGACGATGCCTATCCCTCATCCTCGTCGTCGAGTCGGTGGAGGGCACCTGCGTCACCAGATGGGCCATGTCCGGGACTGGGCTCCGCCGGGGTGGTACTGGGAGGCGCTACCTACTAGGGGGCGCAGGTTGGTGAGGAGCCAACCTATCGTTGACCCGAACCTTCTTTGATGGTGGTCGCGTGAGCCAGTGACGGTCCAGAGGCTCGAGGACCCCGCAGAGGTGGTGCGTCACCGTGTCAGTGAGGAGGACGCGCACGTACATTGCTACTTGTTTGCGTTGGAGCACATGTTCTCCAATACCTGGCAGGTTCTCCAGGGATCTCACTGGAGCTATGATCCTGTGATGGTTCCTTCTCTGTGGGTGTCCACCGCCCGTGCCGATACCCGTCGTGCGCTAGGGTTTTAGTTGTATTAGTGATGTTATATGTATGATACTATTCGGGATGTATTAGTGATAATATTTGACGATGTACGAACGCATGAGATGATTTACTTTTGCTTATTGAATGCATGCTAATTTGAGTCCTATAAGATATTTTGAAATGTTTATCTTGTGTTGCTCAAATAGGATATGTGCTTGCCCAACTGGCTGGTCATGTTTGCAGGTTACACCTCCGAGTGGCCTATGTTTTGCCAGAGTGTTGATTCATTTCCGTTCTGGCAAATTTCGGGCGCTTGATATGTCCTATTTTATCAAAGGTCATGCCAGATTTTTTCGTGAATTTTGGCATGACTTGTGACAGAATATGTAGGAAATATCGAGTGCCCCGGATTTGTGTGTTGATTATCCTGGTAGTTGTCTTTGATCGATTTTCAATTAATGTTTCAACTATGAACATAGGAAATGTCTGACGACGAAAAGGATTTCGGTATTTGCAAATACTGCGAAGACGAGCACGGCCTGTGCGACGGAATCTTCCTAGATGATGATAGGTGCTTTAGCATCAAGCTGGACGAGAACTTTGAAGTGGATATAGTAAGTCACAATGACAAGTATTTTTTCGTAATTAAGCATTACATCTGCTTCATTTGCTTCAACTTATAATTCCTTTTTTTACTATTCTACTAGCGTATCCCCTGCCATGCAAGAGTTTTTGTGTTGGATAAGATAGGTTTCAGTCGTACTATGGAGGTAAAGAAAGTTTACTTGAGGACTGAGCATGGTTATATTTTCCACGCAAAATTATACAATTCAGACGACTACACCTATTTTGGATGCAAAACATGGCGAGCACTATGCAAGACTTATGCATTTGAGCCTGATATGGTTATCACCTTTGATATTCGTCCGGAAAATGATATTGAAGGTAATACCGACATCTGGGTCAATGTGCAGACACCTCCAGTTATACCATTATGTGAGTTTCTCAACCATATTTATGTCTTTGATATTGTTTATTCAAAAATAGTTGACAACTAATTTCTATTGTCAGCTTATTTCTGTTCAAGCAAACATGTCCAACGCTTGGTAGACAGGACCTACTACTGTGCCGGGGCTGAACTAAACTGCGAGGACCTAAGTCATTATCTTTCATGGCTTGCGGATCTTGATACTGTCAAGACAAATTTTCTTCTTGGATTTAGAAATGTTAGTACTGAAACGTGCGCCCAATAGTGTTCGTAGTGAACTACGGTCACATCTATTTAGGAAAGATGGTAAGATTTTTACTATTTGTCCTCAGTGCATCTTTTCCGTACATTATTTTAAGCTAAACTTCATTGCTAAGTATGTTACCATACGATGTTCTTCAACAGGGACTCCCGATGAATGTTGTGCCTCATGGGATCGAGACTAAAGGTACCATGAGTATTGTTATCTTACGACCAAGATATCCTAGAAATAACTATAGTGCATTCAGGATTAGCGACGAATTCTTAATAGTGAAAGACTGGACCAAATCTGTGATGGAGGAGCGCAAACAAGTACTAGGGGGCAGCAATCAGAAGCGCAGCCCATGATTAAGAGACAGGTTCACCTGCATGCTCCAACTTGATGAAGGAGAAGAGCTACACATGTTTTATGTTATTTTACCTGAGAGAGAGCAGCATGAGTGATTAGCTAGCTAGAAATGAGTTTGAATATGATGATGTGCTACACTATGACTATGATGATTAAATAGCTAGTGTTGGTGGTAATTACTATGATGATTATTATTAGCTAGTGTTAGTGGTGATTAAATAAATACTGTTGGTGGTAATGACTATGATGATGATTAAATAGCTTGTGCCGGCAGATTAGATTCAAGTGGAGGCAACATGTGGTGCACATCGAAAGTACTACTAGTCCAAACTAGATCAAGTTTGGATTAGTAGTATACTTTTGACATGCACCACATATTGCCTCCACTTGAACCTAATCCACCTTCATTTGACACACTGTTATGGACATAATGATATAAACCTCATAATTGGTATTGTACCAAAATTTGTATAACGGCGGATAAATACACTAAAAAAAGAATACTAGTAGCGATGGACAGTAAACACGCTGCAACTAGCTAGATTACCAGCAGCGCGGGTGTGAACAAGCGTTGCCGCTATGTCTCTTAGCAGTAGCGCGTGTCACACGCGCTATTGCTAAGTAATAGTTGTAGCGCCTTATTAGTAGCGCGGCAGCACGCGCTACTAGTGGGCTTTAAACCCGCGCTACTACTAGGGTTTTCCCTAGTAGTGTTGGTATCCTAATGCAAATATTGTAAGGAGTGCACAAATCATGGGGAGCTTCACTAGTGTCTTTAGAACACTCCGTTGCTCTCTTGCACTTGTCACGAGGTTCTATTGATCTTGGGGGAGCGACGATCCTATTTTGTGCTTGTTGTATCCAATTACAAAACTAAATTGTGCACAAATCATGGGGAGCTTCTCTAGCTTCTCTAGAATACTCCTTTGCTCATATCATAATATCTTTTATTCATGTGGCACGTAGGATCATTGGTCTAGTTGGTTCAATTGGTATCTTCTGATAGCTCGGTACCTCTTGATTGCTTGTTTCTCTCTTTGTTATGTCTTTGTGGCATACCATTCTTTTGCAATCTTTGGGCCTCAATATAGTTTGTCTTCCTCCAAGTATTTATCATTGGATATGTGTATTGCATTCCACTCTCTTGTTAAGAAATACACAATTTATGGAGGAACACAATTTACATTGGCCCTCTAAGCTTTTCTCCCATTTTGCCAATCGATACCAATGGGGGAGAAGTTTCAGAGAGTTTTGTGGAGAAGATTAGAGAGTTGTTTCTTCTTGCTTTGCATTGCATGGTGATGCATATTTCCTTATATAAACTCTCTTGAAAGTGATTGTCATCAATTACCAAAATGGTGGAGATTGAAAGAACATGCATGCGGTCCCCCATGTTTGGTTTTGGTAATTAATGACAATCTCTATGGACTAATGGTTGCCTTGAGTTATATTTGAAGGATTTGTCCATAGGCTTTTCTTGGAGTCCATTTGTTGGTTTCAAGGAGAGTTTGTGATAACCAAGGTGCTATTCAAGGAATTACCTAAAGATTGGTCATGTGAGAGGCTGATCAAGACTAAGTCAAAGAGTGAATCAAGTTGATCAACACACAAAGCGTAGAAGATGTGCCAAGAGGGATAAATTGATCCCATGGTATGGTAAGAATTGTCAATTACGCTTTGTGTACTAACCCACGGTCTTCGTGAGAGTTCTTTGTGGGGTTAGGTTGTAGTGTGCACGTTCAAGTGATGCATCACGAAGAGATCAAGTGCTTGAAGATTGCCGTCCATTGTGGTGACAATGGACTTGTGAAGATGTGCCGAAGAGTGGCTCACCCATAGTGGAGTATGGGGGAGCAATCTACTAGTCTTCACCGAGCCAACTCAATCAAGAAAGGTGGTCCAACTTGAGGAAGTCAAGATCGTCTACATCTAGCTCAAGTGGACTTTGTGCAAGGCAAATGTTTGGCCTTGATAGGTTCTCTATTACTGGTCTCATGATGGTAGTATGGAGACCGGATTATAGGATCGATTGCCGTACTATCAAGGGGGGGCTCTCAAATGAGTAGCTTGATCGTATCGTTCGTAGAGAGCTCAAACCATTGCATGCTTGCATCATCTTTCTTGGTTCTTTTTTGGTTTTCTCCTTGTGACATTTGGAGCGTATGGTCAATGATACGTCTCCAACGTATCTACTTTTCCAAACACTTTTGCCCTTGTTTTGGACTCTAACTTGAATGATTTGAATGAAACTAACCCGGACTGACGCTGTTTTCAGCAGAACTGCCATGATGTTGTTCTATGTGTAGAAAAAAAAGTTCTCGGAATGTCCTGGAAATCCACGGAGGCACTTTTTGGAATTAATAAGAATTTCTGGGCGAAAGAAATACACCATGGGATCCACACCCTGTCCACGAGACAGGGGGCGCCCCCCCCTATAGGGCGCGCCCCCCAATCTCGTGGGCCCCCTGGACCTCCACCGACATCAACTCCAACTCCATATATTCACGTTCGGGGAGAAAAAATCAGAGAGAAAGTTTCATCGTGTTTTACGACACGGAGCCGCCACCAAGCCCTAATCTCTCTCGGGAGGGCTGATCTGGAGTCCGTTCGGGGCTCTGGAGAGGGGGATTCATCGCCGTTGTCATCATCAACCATTCTCCATCACCAATTTCATGATGCTCACCGTCGTGACAATAATCGGGATACTTCTCGGTGATGACCATAGTTTGAGGAGTTCATGTATTCACTATGTGCTAATGCTTTGTTCTGGTTCTCTATTAAAAGGAGGCCTTAATATCCCTTAGTTTCCGCTAGGACCCCGCTGCCACGGGAGGGTAGTGTTGGGGAACGTTGCAGAAAATAAAAAATTTCCTACTCGTTTCACCAAGATCATCTAGGAGTTCATCTAGCAACGAGTGATTAGATGCATCTACATACCTTTGTAGATCGCGCACGGAAGCGTTCAAAAGAACGGTGATGATGTAGTCGTACTCGACGTGATCCAAATCACCGATGACCAGCGCCGAACGGACGGCACCTCCGCGTTCAACACACGTACGGGACGGGAGACGTCTCCTCCTTCTTGATCCAGCAAGGGGAAGGAGAGGTTGATGAAGATCCAGCAGCACGACGGCGTGGTGGTGGATGCAGGGCGTCACAGCAGCAGGGCTTCGCCGAGACTACGAGGGAGAGACGTAACGGGGGGGATGGAGGCGCCAGGGGCCGGTGTGAAATCCCTCCTCTCCCCCCACTATATATAGGGGTGCCATGGGGGGGCGCCGGCCCTAGTAGATGAGATCTACTAGGGGGTGCGGCGGCCAAGGGGAGGTTTCCCTCCCCCCCCAAGGCACCTAGGGGTGCCTTCCACCACTAGGACTCCTCCTTGGTGGAAACCCTAGGCGCATGGGCCTATAGGGGCTGGTGCCCTTGGCCCATCTAGGCCAAGGTGCACCCCCTACAGCCCATGTGGCCCCCCGGGACAGGTGGCCCCACCCGGTGGACCCCCGGGACCCTTCCGGTGGTCCCGGTACAATACCGATAACCCCGAAACTTGTCCCGATGCCCGAAATAGCACTTCCTATATATAATTCTTTACCTCCGGACCATTCCGGAACTCCTTGTGACATCCGGGATCTCATCCGGGACTCCGAACAACATTCGGGTTTCTGCATATACATATCTTCATAACCCTAGCGTCACCGAACCTTAAGTGTGTAGACCCTACGGGTTCGGGAGACAAGCAGACATGACCGAGACGACTCTCCGGTCAATAACCAACAGCGGGATCTGGATACCCATGTTGGCTCCCACATGCTCCACGATGATCTCATCGGATGAACCACGATGTCGAGGATTCAATCAATCCCGTACGCTATTCCCTTTGTCTATCGATATGTTACTTGCCCGAGATTCGATCGTCGGTATCCCAATACCTCGTTCAATATCGTTACCGGCAAGTCACTTTACTCGTACCGTAATGCATGATCCCGTGACCAGACACTTGGTCACTCTGAGCTCATTATGATGATGCATTACCGAGTGGGCCCAGTGATACCTCTCCGTCATACGGAGTGACAAATCCCAGTCTTGATCCATGTCACCCAACAGACACTTTCGGAGATACCCGTAGTCTACCTTTATAGTCACCCAGTTACGTTGTGACGTTTGGCATACCCAAAGCACTCCTACGGTATCCGGGAGTTACACGATCTCATGGTCTAAGGAAAAGATACTTTGACATTGGAAAACTCTAGCAAACGAACTATACGATCTTGTGCTATGTTTAGGATTGGGTCTTGTCCATCACATCATTCTCCCAATGATGTGATCTCGTTATCAATGACATCCAGTGTCCATAGTCAGGAAACCATGACTATCTGTTGATCAACGAGCTAGTCAACTAGAGGCTCACTAGGGACATGTTGGTGTCTGTTATTCACACATGTATTACGATTTCCGGATAACACAATTATAGCATGAATAAAGACAATTATCATGAACAAGGAAATATAATAATAATGCTTTTATTATTGCCTCTAGGGCATATTTCCAACAGTCTCCCACTTGCACTAGAGTCAATAATCTAGTTACATTGTGATGAATCGAACACCCATGGAATTCTGGTGTTGATCATGTTTTGCTCTAGGGAGAGGTTTAGTCAACGGATCTGCTATATTCAGGTCCGTATGTACTTTACAAATCTCTATGTCTCCATCTTGAACATTTTCACGAATGGAGTTGAAGCGACGCTTGATGTGCCTTGTCTTCTTGTGAAACCTGGGCTCCTTGGCAAGTGCAATAGCTCCAGTGTTGTCACAGAAGAGCTTGATCGGCCCCGACGCATTGGGTATGACTCCTAGGTCGGTGATGAACTCCTTCACCCATATTGCTTCATGTGCTGCCTCCGAGGCTGCCATGTACTCCGCTTCACATGTAGATCCCGCCACGACGCTTTGCTTGCAACTGCACCAGCTTACTGCCCCACCATTCAAAATATACACGTATCCGGTTTGTGACTTAGAGTCATCCAGATCTGTGTCGAAGCTAGCGTCGACGTAACCCTTTACGACGAGCTCTTCGTCACCTCCATAAACGAGAAACATTTCCTTAGTCCTTTTCAGGTACTTCAGGATATTCTTGACCGCTGTCCAGTGTTCCTTGCCGGGATTACTTTGGTACCTTCCTACCAAACTGACGGCAAGGTTAACATCAGGTCTGGTACACAGCATGGCATACATAATAGAACCTATGGCTGAGGCATAGGGGATGACGCTCATCTCTTCTATATCTTCTGCCGTGGTCGGACATTGAGCTGAGCTCAATTTCATACCTTGTAACACAGGCAAGAACCCCTTCTTGGATTGATCCATATTGAACTTCTTCAATATCTTATCAAGGTATGTGCTTTGTGAAAGACCTATGAGGCGTCTCGATCTATCTCTATAGATTTTGATGCCTAATATATAAGCAGCTTCTCCAAGGTCCTTCATTGAAAAACTTTTATTCAAGTAGGCCTTGATGCTGTCCAAGAGTTCTATATCATTTCCCATCAAAAGTATGTCATCTACATATAATATGAGAAATGCTACAGAGCTCCCACTCACTTTCTTGTAAACGCAGGCTTCTCCATAAGTCTGTGTAAACCCAAACGCTTTGATCATCTCATCAAAGCGAATGTTCCAACTCCGAGATGCTTGCACCAGCCCATAAATCGAGCGTTGGAGCTTGCACACTTTGTCAGCATTCTTAGGATCGACAAAACCTTCCGGCTGCATCATATACAATTCTTCCTTAAGGAAACCATTAAGGAATGCCGTTTTGACGTCCATTTGCCATATTTCGTAATCATAGAATGCGGCAATTGCTAACATGATTCGGACGGACTTCAGCTTCGCTACCGGTGAGAAAGTCTCATCGTAGTCAACCCCTTGAACTTGTCGATAACCCTTAGCGACAAGCCGAGCTTTATAGATGGTCACATTACCATCCGCGTCTGTCTTCCTCTTAAAGATCCATTTATTTTCTATGGCTCGCCGCTCAACGGGCAAGTCAGTCAAAGTCCATACTTTGTTTTCATACATGGATCCTATCTCGGATTTCATGGCTTCTAGCCATTTGTCGGAATCCGGGCCCGCCATCGCTTCTTCATAGTTCGAAGGTTCACCGTTGTCTAACAGCATGATTTCCAAGACAGGGTTGCCGTACCACTCTGGTGCGGAACGTGTCCTTGTGGACCTTCGAATTTCAGTAGGGGCTTGATCAGAAGTATCTTGATCATTGTCATTAACTTCCTCTCTAGTCGGTGCAGGCACCTCAGGAACATTTTCTTGAGTTGCGCCATTTTCCGGTTCAAGAGGTAATACTTCATCAAGCTCTACTTTCCTCCCACTTACTTCTTTCGAGAGAAACTCTTTCTCCAGAAAGGACCCATTCTTGGCAACAAAGATCTTGCCTTCGGATCTGAGGTAGAAGGTGTACCCAATAGTTTCTTTTGGGTATCCTATGAAGACGCATTTTTCCGACTTGGGTTCGAGCTTTTCAGGTTGAAGTTTCTTGACATAAGCATCGCATCCCCAAACTTTTAGAAACGACAGCTTAGGTTTCTTCCCAAACCATAATTCATACGGTGTCGTCTCAACGGATTTCGACGGAGCCCTATTTAAAGTGAATGCGGCAGTCTCTAAAGCATAGCCCCAAAAGGATAGCGGTAAATCGGTAAGAGACATCATAGATCGCACCATATCTAATAGAGTGCGATTACGACGTTCGGACACACCATTACGCTGAGGTGTTCCAGGCGGCGTGAGTTGTGAAACTATTCCACATTTTCTTAAGTGTGTGCCAAACTCGTGACTCAAGTATTCTCCTCCACGATCTGATCGTAGAAACTTGATTTTCCTGTCACGTTGATTTTCAACCTCACTCTGAAATTCCTTGAACTTTTCAAAGGTTTCAGACTTGTGTTTCATTAAGTAGATATACCCATACCTACTTAAATCATCAGTGAGGGTGAGAACATAACGATAGCCACCGCGAGCCTCAACACTCATTGGACCGCACACATCAGTATGTATGATTTCCAATAAGTCGGTTGCTCGCTCCATTGTTCCTGAGAACGGAGTCTTGGTCATTTTACCCATAAGGCATGGTTCGCATGTGTCAAATGATTCATAATCAAGAGACTCTAAAAGTCCATCAGCATGGAGCTTCTTCATGCGTTTGACACCTATGTGACCAAGGCGGCAGTGCCACAGGTATGTGGGACTATCATTATCAACCTTACTTCTTTTGGTACTCACATTATGAACATGTGTAGCATCACGTTCGAGATTCATAAAGAATAAACCATTCACCATAGGAGCATGACCATAAAACATATCTCTCATAAAAATGGAACAACCATTATTCTCAGATTTAAAAGAGTAGCCATCTCGAATTAAACGAGATCCCGATACAATGTTCATGCTCAAAGCTGGCACTAAATAACAATTATTAAGGTTTAAAACTAATCCCGAAGGGAGATGCAGAGGTAGCGTGCCGACGGCGACCACATTGACCTTGGAACCATTCCCGACGCGCATCGTCACCTCGTCCTTTGCCAGTTTCCGCTTATTCCGCAGCCCCTGCTTTGAGTTACAAATGTGAGCAACTGCACCGGTATCAAATACCCAGGAGCTACTACGGGCACTAGTAAGGTACACATCAATTACATGTATATCACATATACCTTTTGTTTTGCCGGCCTTCTTATCCGCTAAGTACTTAGGGCAGTTCCGCTTCCAGTGACCGCTTCCCTTGCAATAAAAGCACTCAGTCTCGGGCTTGGGTCCATTCTTTGGCTTCTTCCCGGCAGCTTGCTTGCCGGGCGCGGCAACCTCCTTGCCGTCCTTCTTGAAGTTCTTTTTACCCTTGCCTTTCTTGAACTTAGTGGTTTTATTGACCATCAACACTTGATGTTCCTTCCTGACTTCTACCTCTGCTGATTTCAGCATAGCAAATACTTCAGGAATGGTCTTTTCCATCCCCTGCATATTGAAGTTCATCACAAAGCTCTTGTAGCTTGGTGGAAGCGACTGGAGGATTCTGTCAATGACCGCATCATCCGGGAGATTAACTCCCAGCTGAGTCAAGCGGTTATGCAACCCAGACATAGTGAGTATGTGCTCACTGACAGAACTGTTTTCCTCCATCTTACAGCTGAAGAATTTGTCGGAGACTTCATATCTCTCGACCCGGGCATGAGCTTGGAAAACCATTTTCAGCTCTTCGAACATCTCATATGCTCCATGTCTCTCAAAACGCTTTTGGAGCCCCGGCTCTAGGCTGTAAAGCATGCCGCACTGAACGAGGGAGTAGTCATCGGAACGTGCCTGCCAAGCGTTCATAACATCTTGTTCTGCAGGGAGAACGGGTGCGTCACCAAGCGGTGCTTGTAGGACATAATCTTTCTTGGCAGCTATGAGGATGATCCTCGGGTTCCGGACCCAGTCCGTATAGTTTCTGCCATCGTCTTTCAGCTTGGTTTTCTCTAGGAACGCGTTGAAGTTGAGGACTACGTTGGCCATTTAATCTACAAGACATATTGTAAAATATTTAGACTAAGTTCATGATAATTAAGTTCAACTAATCAAATTATTAATGACCTCCCACTTAGATTAGACATCCCTCCAGTCATCTAAGTATTACATGATCCGAGTTTAACTAGACCGTGTCCGATCATCACGTGAGACGGACTAGTCAACGTCGGTGAACATCTTCATGTTGATCGTATCTTCTATACGACTCATGCTCGACCTTTCGGTCTTCTGTGTTCCGAGGCCATGTCTGTACATGCTAGGCTCGTCAAGTTAACCTAAGTGTTTGCATGTGTAAATCTGTCTTACACCCGTTGTATGTGAACGTCTGAATAAAACACCCGATCATCACGTGGTGTTTTGAAACAGCGAACTGTCGCAACGGTGCACAGTTAGGGGGAACACTTCTTGAATTTATTGTGAGGGATCATCTTATTTACTACCGTCGTTCTAAGTAAACAAGATGCAAAACATGATAAACATCACATGCAATCAAATAATAAACGTGACATGATATGGCCAATATCACATAGCTCCTTTGATCTCCATCTTGGGGCTCCATGATCATCTTGTCACCGGCTTGACACCATGATCTCCATCATCATGATCTCCATCATCGTGTCTCCATGAAGTTGCTCGCCAACTATTACTTCTACTACTATGGCTAACGCGTTTAGCAATAAAGTAAAGTAATTTACATGGCGTTTCTCGATGACACGCAGGTCATAAAAAGAATAAAGACAACTCCTATGGCTCCTGCCGGTTGTCATACTCATCGACATGCAAGTCCTGAATCCTATTACAATAGCATGAACATCTCATACATCACATATAGATCATTCATCATTCATCACAACTTTGGCCATATCATATCACAAACCACTTGCTGCAAAAACAAGTTAGACGTCCTCTAATTGTTGTTGCAAGTTTTACGTGGCTGAATTAGGGTTCTAGCAAGAACGTTTTCTTACCTACGTTAAAGCCACAACGTGATTTGTCAACTTCTATTTACCCTTCATAAGGACCATGTTCATCGATTCCGCTCCAACTAAAGTGAGAGAGACAGACACCCGCCAGCCACCTTATGCAACTAGTGCATGTTAGTCGGTGGAACCGGTCTCACGTAAGCGTACGTGTAAGGTTGGTCCGGGCCGCTTCATCCCACAATACCACTGAAGCAAGAAAGGACTAGTAACGGCAAGAAAGTTGACAAATCTACGCCCACAACAAATTGTGTTCTACTCGCGCAAGAAGAACTACGCATAGACCTAGCTCATGATGCCACTGTTGGGGAACGTTGCAGAAAACAAAAATTTTCCTACTCGTTTCACCAAGATCATCTAGGAGTTCATCTAGCAACGAGTGATTAGATGCATCTACATACCTTTGTAGATCGCGCACGGAAGCGTTCAAAAGAACGGTGATGACGTAGTCGTACTCGACGTGATCCAAATCACCGATGACCAGCGCCGAACGGACGGCACCTCCGCGTTCAACACACGTACGGGACGGGAGACGTCTTCTCCTTCTTGATCCAGCAAGGGGAAGGAGAGGTTGAAAAAGATCTAGCAGCACGACGGCGTGGTGGTGGATGCAGGGCGTCACAGCAGCAGGGCTTCGCCGAGACTACGAGGGAGAGACGTAACGGGGGGGGGGGAGCGAGGCGCCAGGGGCTGGTGTGAAATCCCTCCTCTCCCCCCCACTATATATAGGGGTGCCATGGGGGGGGCGCCGGCCCTAGTAGATGAGATCTACTAGGGGGGGGGGGCGGCCAAGGGGAGGTTTCCCTCCCCCCCAAGGCACCTAGGGGTGCCTTGCACCACTAGGACTCCTCCTTGGTGGAAACCCTAGGCGCATGGGCCTATAGGGGCTGGTGCCCTTGGCCCATCTAGGCCAAGGCGCACCCCCTACAGCCCATGTGGCCCCCCGGGACAGGTGGCCCCACCCGGTGGACCCCCGGGACCCTTCCGGTGGTCCCGGTACAATACCGATAACCCCGAAACTTGTCCCGATGCCCGAAATAGCACTTCCTATATATAATTCTTTACCTCCGGACCATTCCGAAACTCCTTGTGACGTCCGGGATCTCATCCGAGACTCCGAACAACATTCGGGTTTCTGCATATACATATCTTCATAACCCTAGCGTCACCGAACCTTAAGTGTGTAGACCCTACGGGTTCGGGAGACAAGCAGACATGACCGAGACGACTCTCCGGTCAATAACCAACAGCGGGATCTGGATACCCATGTTGGCTCCCACATGCTCCACGATGATCTCATCGGATGAACCACGATGTCGAGGATTCAATCAATCCCGTACGCTATTCCCTTTGTCTATCGATATGTTACTTGCCCGAGATTCGATCGTCGGTATCCCAATACCTCGTTCAATCTAGTTACCGGCAAGTCAATTTACTCGTACCGTAATGCATGATCCCGTGACCAGACACTTGGTCACTCTGAGCTCATTATGATGATGCATTACTGAGTGGGCCCAGTGATACCTCTCCATCATACGGAGTGACAAATCCCAGTCTTGATCCATGTCACCCAACAGACACTTTCGGAGATACCCGTAGTCTACCTTTATAGTCACCCAGTTACGTTGTGACGTTTGGCATACCCAAAGCACTCCTACGGTATCCGGGAGTTACACGATCTCATGGTCTAAGGAAAAGATACTTTGACATTGGAAAACTCTAGCAAACGAACTATACGATCTTGTGCTATGTTTAGGATTGGGTCTTGTCCATCACATCATTCTCCCAATGATGTGATCTCGTTATCAATGACATCCAGTGTCCATAGTCAGGAAACCATGACTATCTGTTGATCAACGAGCTAGTCAACTAGAGGCTCACTAGGGACATGTTGGTGTCTGTTATTCACACATGTATTACGATTTCCGGATAACACAATTATAGCATGAATAAAGACAATTATCATGAACAAGGAAATATAATAATAATGCTTTTATTATTGCCTCTAGGGCATATTTCCAACAGGTAGGACAAAAGATGTCATGCAAGTTCTTTTCCATAAGCACGTATGACTATTTATGGAATACATGCCTACATTACATTGATGAATTAGAGCTAGTTCTATGTCGCCCTATGTTATAGCTATTACATGAGGAATCGCATCCGGCATAATTATCCATCACTGATCCATTGCCTACGAGCTTTTCACATATTGTGCTTCGCTTATTTACTTTTCCGTTGCTACTGTTACAACTACTACAAAACCCAAAAATATTACTTTTGCTACCGTTATCTTTATTATCATACCACTTTTGCTACTAAATACTTTGCTGCAGATACTAAGTTATCCAGGTGTTGTTGAATTGACAACTCAACTACTAATACTCAAGAATATTCTTTGGCTCCCCTTGTGTCGAATCAATAAATTTGGGTTGAATACTTTACCCTCGAAAGCTGTTGCGATCCCCTACACTTGTGGGTTATCAAGACAAATTTCTGGCGCCGTTGCCGGGGAGCATAGGTCTATTCTCTGAGTCACTTGGGATTTATATCTGTTGATCACTATGAAGAACTTGAAAGACGACCGAACTACGATCTATCCCTCAACTACGAGGGGAGGTAAGGAACTGCCATCTAGCTCTGCACTAGATTCTCTTTCTGTTATTAATAATCTTGCGACACCTAAACCTGCTACTGCTATGAATTTTGATATGTCGCATGTTATTGATGATGCCACTTCTGCTATGCATGATGAAACTACTTCTGTGCGTGATACTACTTTGCCATTAGGTGAATTTCTTGATGAACAACTTGCTAGAGTTAGGGGGAATGAAATTATTGAAGATGCTATTATTGATGATAGTGACGATGAAGGTTCTCCCAATGATTATGTATTGCCTGTTGTTCCTGAGGGTTATGTTATGAATGAAGAAGCTGCTAGGGAAATCTTTGCTTGCAATGATAGATATGATCTTAAGAAATTATTAGCTAAATGGAAGCAGCAGTCTCTTAATGCTAGAATGAAACCTGACCCTGCTTTTGCTACTTCACCTATCTGTGTTACTGATAAGGATTATGAATTCTCTGTTGATCCTGATATTATTACTTTAGTTGAATCTGATCCTTTTTGTGGCCTTGAATCTGAAACTGTTGTGGCACATCTTACCAAGTTGAATGATATAGCTACCCTGTTTACTCATGATGAGAAGTCTCGCTATTTTTATATCCTTAAGATATTTCCGTTCTCGTTAAAGGGTGATGCTAAGACTTGGTATAATTCTCTTGCTCCTGGTTGTGTGCGTAGTCCCCAGGATATGATTTATTACTTCTCTGCTAAATATTTCCCTGCTCATAAGAAACAAGCTGCCTTGCGGGAAATATATAATTTTGTGCAAATCAAAGAAGAGAGTCTCCCACAAGCTTGGGGGAGGCTTCTCCGGTTACTTAATGCTTTGCCTGATCATCCTCTCAAGAAAAATGAAATACTTGATATCTTTTATAATGGACTAACCGATGCTTCCAAGGACTACTTGGATAGTTGTGCTGGTTGTGTTTTCAGGGAAAGAACAGTCGACGAAGCTGAAATATTATTGAATAATATGTTGACTAATGAAAATAACTGGACTCTTCCTGAGCCAATTCCTGAGGCAATTCCTGAACCAATTGAGCCAACTCCTGAGCCTATTCCTAAACCCACTCCGAAGAAGAGAGGTGTTTTATTTCTCAGTCCTGAAGATATGCAAGAGGCAAAGAAATCAATGAAATAAAAAGGTATTAAAGCTGAAGATGTTAAGAATTTACCACTTGTTGAAGAAATACATGGTCTTAATATACCGCCTATTGAAGAACCACATTGTCTTGATAACCCGACATAGGTAGTAAAGGTAAATTCTCTCTATAGATATGATAAAGTTGAAATTCCCTCTACTAAATTTCATAGCCCTTGCTTAGATGAATTTGATGACTTTATGGCTAGACAAGAAAGTTTTAATGCTTATGTTGGTAGAGAGTTAAAGAATAATGCTTTCAAGATAGGACGCGTAGGCGGTAATATAGCTAGAGTTAAAGATGAACTCAAACTCGTTAGCAAATATGCTTCTATGGTTGCTACCCAAGCTGAGCAAGTACTTAAAGCTTAAAATGATTTGCTTGATGAATTAAATAATAAAAATGACTTTGCTGTTAGAGTGGCTACTAGAACTGGTAGAATGACTCAGGAACCTTTGTATCCTGAAGGCCACCCTAGTAGAATCGAGCAAGATTCTCTGAGAAACAATTTAGAGGCACCTAGTTCTTCTAAAAAGAAGAAGAAGAAAAACGATAGGACTTTGCGTGCTTCTAGTGAACCTACTGTAGACACACCTAAGAATCCCAATGATATTTCTATTTCTGATGCTGAAACACAATCAAGTGATGAACATGAACCTAGTGATGATGTCAATGATAATGTTCATGTTGATGCTCAACCTAGCAAAAACAATGATGTAGAGATTGAACCTGTTGTTGATCTTGATAACCCACAATCAAAGAATCAATGTTATGATAAGAGAGATTTTGTTTCTAGGAAGCACAGTAGAGAAAGAGAACCATGGGATCAGAAACCCATGCCCTTTCCCCCTAAACCATCCAAGACAAAGGATTATGAGGATTTTGAGCGCTTTGCTGAAATAATTAGACATATCTTCTTATGTATGCGCTTAACTGATATGCTTAAGGTAAATCCTTATGCTAAATATATGAAGGATATCATTACAAATAAAAGAAAGATACCGGAAGCTGAAATTTCTACCATGCTTGCTAATTATACTTTTGAGGGTGGAGTACCAAAGAAACTTGGAGATCCGGGTGTACCAACTATACCATGCTCCATTAAAAGAAATTATGTTAGAACTGCTTTATGTGATCTTGGAGCCGGTGTTAGTGTTATGCCTCTCTCTTTGTATCGTAGACTTGAATTGAATAAGTTGACACCTACTGAAATATCCTTGCAAATGGATGATAAATCAACTCCTATACCTGTCGGTATTTGTGAGGATGTACCTGTTGTAGTTGCAAATGTCACTATCTTAACGGACTTTGTTATTCTTGATATTCCCAAGGACGATAGTATGTCTATTATCCTTGGTAGACCTTTTCTTAATACTGCAGGGGTCGTTATTGTCTGCAACAAAGGCAATGTCACTTTTCATGTTAATGGTAATGAACATACGGTACACTTTCCGAGGAAACAATCTCAAGTTCATAGCATCAATTCTATTGGAAAAGTTCCAACTATTATTATTGGAGGTTTTGAATTTCCTCTCCCCACTGTCAAGAAAAAGTATGATATTCTTATTGTTGGGGATTTTCATATCCCCGTTGAGGTAACTTAGTGTTATTCGAAATTTCTCTGGTTCCATGTTATTCGGAATGAGTTTGCTAACAAGATTTGATCAACCTTGTTAGTGGATTCATTTTGATGATCATGAGATGGATGAAACTAGAAGGCACAACCTTCTATACCCTCTTTTTACTTTTTGTTATTTAGAATAAATAAAGCAAAAATAGTATTATCCATCTGTTTTCTGAATTACCCATGCATTAAAAAAAATATCCCGAAAATAAAAGTGCTCCAATTGCCCTGCAAATTTCATATGATTTTTATGGAAGATTTGAGGATTTTAGGCACTGAAAACACTTCAGGAGAGGCAAGCACCAGGCCACGAGAGTGGAGGCCCCCCCTATAGGGCGCGCCCCCTGTCTCGTGGGCCCCTGGTGGCCCCCCTCCACTTATGCCAGTACCCACACACTTCATCTTCTACCCAAAAAAATCCCCATCCAGCTCAAGCACGAGTTCTAGCTCATTTTGCTGCGATTTCCGATCTCCTTGCTCAAAGCTCCATTTACAAAACTACTTTGGGAGATATGATTATACCACCTGTTCTTTTGGATTCTGAAGCTATGGTCAATCATCAATTTCTTGCGAGGAATGAACAATTCCTCCATTATCGACTAATCTATGACAGACGCAACATCGTCCATGTTACTCTTCCTGCTCCCTACCTTTTTGATTATCAGGCAGAAGGAAGATATGTTGTCACCAGGGAGGAAGCAGCTGAACACGAGAGGAGAGCAGAGGCAGCTCGCCAACACGCCGCAGCTCAGGAGGCGGTTGCCGCTGCATCTTAGTATGACCCCGGTTTCACTTATGGATATCAACCAGGCGGTCCTTGGTATTAAACCAACTTAGGCCAAAAGCCTAAGCTTGGGGGAGTACGTATTTCTCACCGACTTTACATTCATGTTCACACACTAGTTGTCGGTGCTCATACTCTTTCATTGTATTATCCATGTTAGTTTAATTTTCTTTTTCTAGTTTTCTTCTTGTGTGTTTGATAAACTTTAAGAAAAAACCAAAAAAATAGTTGGTTTACAATTCTATGCTTGTAGTAGAAATTAAAATGAAAACCCAAAAAGATTTCTCGTTCTTCTTTTACTTGTTGGGAGCTTCCCCGTGTAAATAGTTTTATTTTCTTCTCTTTCTTTTTGGGGGTTGAGAAGACTATATTGAAAATGCTTAGTGGCTCTTATATGCATGATTGTTTATTTAACTTAGAGCCCATATTACCCTGTCTTCTCTCTTGAGTTGAATGCCTGCAGATTCCAGCTTAGTCCAATGCACACGCACTCTTATTATTATACACATCACTCGGTCGTGCAAGTGAAAGGCAATAATGACGATATATGATGAACTTATTGAGATGAGAAAAGCTGGTATGAACTCGACCTCTCTTGTTTTTGTAAATATGATGAGTTCATCGTTTCTGATTCAGCTTATTATGAAGTAAATATATTTGCAATGACATTCAGAGATTATAGTTGCTTGTGCCACGCTTGATTAGCTATGAGTTATAATGGTTTACCTTGCGTGCCAACATGCTATTAGAATAATTATGATGTGGTATGATGGGATGGTATCCTCCTTTGAATGAATTGAGTGACTCGACTTGGCACATGTTCACGCATGTAGTTGAATCAAATCAACATAGCCTTCATGATATTTATGTTCATGGTGGATTATATCCTACTCATGCTTGTACTCAGTGTGAATTGATTTTAATGCATGTTTATGACTGTTGTCGCTCTCTCAGTTGGTCGCTTCCCAGTCTTTTGCTAGCCTTCACCTGTACTAAGCAGGAATACTGCTTGTGCATCCAAACTCCTTAAACCTCAAAGTTATTCCATATGAGTCCACTATACCTTCCTATATGCGGTATTTACCTGCCGTTCCAAGTGAATTTGTATGTGCCAAACTCCAAACCTTCAAATGAAATTATGTTTTGTATGCTCGAGCAGCTCATGTTACAACTAGGGCTGCCTATATATTCCATGCTAGGTGGGTTATGCTCAAGAGGAGTGGACTCCGCTCCTCATTCACGAGAAAGGGCCGGTAACCGGGATGCCCAGTCCCATGATCCAAAAAGATCAAAGCAAATCAAAATAATTAAACAAAACTCACCCAGGGTTGTTGTTAGTTGGAGGCACTCCTTGTTTCGAGCAAGCCATGGATTGATGCTTGTTGGTGGTTGGGGAGTATAAACCTTTACCATTCTGTTTGGGAACTGCCTATAATGCATGTAGTATGGAAGATACAGCCATCTCATAGTTGTTGCGTTGACAGCGAAAGTATGCCGCTCAAAATGTTATTCAATCTCTATTTTAAAATCGAGCTCTGGCACCTCTACAAATCTCTGCTTCCCTCTGCGAAGGGCCTATCTATTTACTTTTATGTTGAGTCATCACCCTTCTTAATAAAAAGCACCCGCTGAAGAGCACACTGTTATTTGCATTCATTACTATTGGTTTATATTGGGTACGACTTGACTGGATCTCTTTTACCATGAACTACAATGTTTAGTCAGTCCTTGATCTTTAAAGGTGCTCTGCATTTATGTTTTGCGGTCTCAGAAAGGGCTCGCGAGATACCATTATGTTATATCATGTTATGATTATTTTGAGAAAGTGTTGTCATCCAAGTTTTATTATTATGGCTCGCTAGCTGATTATGCTATTGATATGAGTAATTGTGAGACCTAAGTGTTATAGTGAGTATGGTTAGTTCATAATATTTGCTGAAACCTGAATGATGGCTTTGCATGTTTACAACAACAAGAGCAAATAGAGTTTGTAAAAGTTTTTCTTTATCACTTTCAGTTTATCAACTGAATTGCTTGAGGACAAGCAAAGGTTTAAGCTTGGGGGAGTTGACACATCTCCAACGTATCTACTTTTCCAAACACTTTTGCCCTTGTTTTGGACTCTAACTTGCATGATTTGAATGAGACTAACCCAGACTGACGTTGTTTTCAGTAGAACTACCATGATGTTATTTTATGTGTAGAAAAGAAAAGTTCTCGGAATGTCCTGGAAATCCACGGAGGCACTTTTTGGAATTAATAAGAGTTTCTGGGCGAAAGAAATACACCAGGGGGCCCACACCCTGTCTACAAGACAGGGGGCGTGCCCCCCCTATAGGGCACGCCCCCCTATCTCGTGGGCCCCCTGGACCTCCACCGACCTCAACTCCAACTCCATATATTCACGTTCGGGGAGAAAAAATCAGAGATAAAGTTTCATCGCGTTTTACGACATGGAGCGGCCGCCAAGCCCTAATCTCTCTCGGGAGGGCTGATCTGGAGTCCGTTCGGGGCTCCCGGAGAGGGGGATTCGTCGCCATCGTCATCATCAACCATCCTCCATCACCAATTTCATGATGCTCACCGCCGTGCGTGAGTAATTCCATCGTAGGCTTGCTGGACGGTGATGGGTTGGATGAGATTTACCATGTAATCAAGTTAGTTTTGTTAGGGTTTGATCCCTAGTATCCACTATGTTCTGAGATTGATGTTGCTATGACTTTGCTATGCTTAATGCTTGTCACTAGGGCCCGAGTGCCATGATTTCAGATCTGAACCTATTATGTTTTCATGAATATATGTGTGTTCTTGATCCTATCTTGCAAGTCTATAGTCACCTGTTATGTGTTATGATCCGACAACCCCGAAGTGACAATAATCGGGATACTTCTCTGTGATGACCATAGTTTGAGGAGTTCATGTATTCACTATGTGCTAATGCTTTGTTCCGGTTCTCTATTAAAAGGAGGCCTTAATATCCCTTAGTTTCCGCTAGGACCCCTCTGCCACGGGAGGGTAGAACAAATGATGTCATGCAAGTTCTTTTCCATAAGCATGTATGACTATTTACGGAATACATGCCTACATTACATTGATGAATTGGAGCTAGTTCTGTGTCGCCCTATGTTATAGCTATTACATGAGGAATCGCATCCGGCATAATTATCCATCACTGATCCATTGCCTACGAGCTTTTCACATATTGTGCTTCGCTTATTTACTTTTCCGTTGCTACTGTTACAACTACTACAAAACCCAAAAATATTACTTTTGCTACCGTTACCTTTATTATCATACCACTTTTGCTACTAAATACTTTGTTGCAGATACTAAGTTATCCAGGTGTGGTTGAATTGACAACTCAACTGCCAATACTCAAGAATATTCTTTGGCTCCCCTTGTGTCGAATCAATAAATTTGGGTTGAATACCTTACCCTCTAAAGTTGTTGCGGTCCCCTACACTTGTGGGTTATTAGTCATCTTCTTGACAAGCTCGAGTTCATCGAAAATGGAGTTCACATGCTTCTTCTATTTGCGTTTTTGGTGTTGGAGGTTTTACCGATCTTATTCTAGGAAGGGCTCTCACCATTTTCTTATGGGCCTTTTCTAATTTACTTCTTATTGTTATTTCAATCAAGATTGTGTTAGCCCTTGTCGCTAGCTTTCCAACAAACTTGGTTTCGTTGAATTCGGAGTCCGTTTATAGAAGTTGTGTCAGTTTTGGTGTCCTTAAAAAGGCTGCAGTGGTACTACCGCTCACAGGAGCGGTACTACCACTTGGAGGGGATGTATTTTTTTACTACCGCTCTTGGGAGCGGTACTACTGCGGCTACTTCTGCTGCGGACCAAAAACTCGTCATAAGTCCAGCGGTGGTAGGAATGGATGTATTTTTTAGTACCGCTCGCAAGCAGCAGTACCGCTACCCTCAGCGGTAGTACCGTGAGGACGAGCGGTAGTACCGCTCCGGTGGTTCTACCGGTCCTTTGCCTCCTTGCTGTTATTTTTCTACGGGCCTCCACCGCCCTAGTAGTACCGCTCCCATGAGCGGTAGTACCGCTCTGTGCGGGCTGTGAGCATAACAGTTGGATTTCCCCCCACCTATAAAAGGGGGTCTTCTTCCCCAATGAACCTAATCCTTTGATCTTGTGTTCTTCCCCCATTGTTGACTTTCTTCGAGCTTGTTATCTCTCAATCCCTCCATGGATTCTTGCTAGTTTTGGGGGGAAAAGAGAGAGGAGATCTAGATCCACATTTGCACCAGTCACTTTCTCCTCTATGTGAGGGGAACCCCTTGGATCTAGATCTTGGAGTTCTTGGTGTTCTCCTTCTTGTTCTTCCTCTCATTTTCTTCCCTAGCATTAGTTGCTTTGCTGGGATTTGGGAGAGAAGGACTTGGGCACTCCGTGTGCCCTTGCCATTGCATTTGCTACATCGGTTTGAGTTCTCCATGGTGATATGTGCAAGTTACAAGTTGAGAAGCTTATTACTCTTGGGTGCTTGGTACCCTTGAGCTTGTTCCTCTTGGGTGCTTGGGCACCCTAGATGGTTGGTGGTGTTCGGAGCTCAATCATTGTGGTGTAAAGCTCCAGGCAAGGTGGGTCTCCACTTAGGTTGTGGAAATCGCCCCGAGCAATTTGACGGGTACCGGTGACCGCCCCCAAGGGTTACCAAAGTGTACGGGTTCGGTGACCGCCCCCAAGGGTTGCCATTTGTGCGGGTTCGGTGACCGCCCTCAGGGGTCCCTTAGTGGAATCCCGGCATCTTGCATTGTGCGAGGGTGTGAGGAGATTACAAGGGCCCTAGTGGCTTCTTGGGGAGCATTGTACCTCCACACCGCTCCAAACGGAGATTAGCATCTGCAAGGGTGTGAACTTCGGGATACATCATCGTCTCCGCGTGCCTCGGTTATCTCTTACCCGAGCCCTTTACTTATGCACTTTACTTTGTGATAGCCATATTGTTTCTTATCATATATCTTGCTATCACTTAGTTGTTTATCTTGCTTAGCATAAGTTGTTGGTGCACATAGGTGAGCCTTGTTCTTGTAGGTTTTGTGCTTGACAAATTAACCACTAGGTTTATTCCGCATTTGTTCAAGCCTAAACCATAATTATTTTAAAGCGCCTATTCACCCCCCCTCTAGGCGACATCCTCGATCTTTCAATAAGCGGTACATGGACACACACAAAGCAAATGCTTGCACCCAACGAAGGAAAGAGGGTTGTTAATCCTCTTGTTCTCGCCAATTGCAAGGATTAAATCTGATAGTGGAAGATAGATAAAATAAAAATAAAATAAAATAAAAAGGAAAAAAGAGAGGAATTTTTAGGGTTTTAGTAAATATGAAAGATGGACTCGGGGGCCATATGTTCGCTAGAGGTATCTCTCTCATGAGCATAGTAACGGTGAGTAGACAAATTATGTTAGACAATTGATAGAATAGCACATAGTTATGATGATTCTTCATAACATGATCAATATATAGGCATTATGTCAGTGACAAGAAGACCAAAAATCCATCTGCATCTAATATTATGACTCCACCCCAAGACCGCTATCCAGCATGCATCTCTATGTCTTAATTTCATGACAAACAGAGTAACGCTCTACGCATGATGACACAATGTAGACAAAGTAAGATCAAATAATATGTTCGTAACCCGTCGTTTTACCCTTAGTAGCAAAAATACAAATATGTGCCTTGCAACTCCTCCTGTCACAGAGTAAGGACACCGCAAGATTGAACCTACTACCAAGCACCTCTCTCACTAAAGATAAATCAATTTAATTGGCCAAAAGAGATAGATAGATCGGAGAGAAATACAAGGCTAAAAATGACACATAGATAAATCTCGGAAAAGACTCAAATACATGAGCGTGAGTAATGGACTTAGCACTTTGGATGTCAAAGAGAATGATGGTAGTGGTTCATAAGGGAAGACAAAAAATTGAGAAAGTCTTGCATCAACTCAGCGGATCGTTAGCCAATGGAGAGGCCTTATGTTGGTGCAATAATCCGCCTCCTTGTGTTTTAGAGATTGTTGTCGGAAACATGCATGGACTAATTTGTTTTCTAGTGCACACAAAGAGAAATAGTCCATGCAAGCCCGAGAAGAATGTTGTATTCAGTGAGAAGTTTGAAGAACTTCACCCAAATTCTCTGCATTTGCAAAGAAGGATGAGCTACATTTCAGGAAGACATGAAAGTGCAAAGTTTGCATCGAAGGAATTGACCCCTTAAAATTATTGCTGACGTGAAGCAATATTCGTTTGGAGTGTCCAAGGAAGAATGACTATTGTCGATAAGATTAAAGGCGAAGTGAAGATGTAGCAGTCCTTTTGTTGATTTTCTTTAAGCACATGGGTGATCCTATCCAACTTAAGAGCAGAATCTCGTGACATTTCATGAATTTATCCAAATACGATAAATTTGGCATTGAGCAGCTCATGAGCAATTTCAGAATGATCTGATTGAACATTTGTGAGCTCTCTGATGAGAGAACAAAAATATGCGTCCAGATAAATTGAATTCAAATTTGAATTATTTTATTGCAAAGCTTCATGTCTGGATTGCAATATCTATATTTGAATTCTTGTTGCATTGAAATTTTTATACAACATCATTATGAATGAAGGATACTAGTTATATTAATTATTTTAAGTGCCTTGAATATAAAAGTAAAATAAGTATGCACATTTAATGCATAAATCGAATGTCGGTCCTCTTAGGCCAACTCCAACGCACGACCCCAAACGGACGCCCGTTTTGTTTGGATTTTGTCCATTTGAGGGTGGCAATGGGGCGGCATCCGACCCTTTTTCTAGATGCGTTGGTCGTGCGCTCAATGCGCAGACGCATCTTGGCCGCCTACATGCAAAACCATTGACAACAAAGACGTAGCTCCATGCTAGCGGCCATCGTTCATGCCGGCAAAAAAGCCAGCGGCCGACAAACATATGTGATTGCTTGTATCTACGTTAGCATTTCCCCGAAGAGGAGAGGATGATGCAGCACAACAACGGTAAGTATTTCCCTCAGTTATGAAACCAAGGTTATCAATCCAATAGGAGAATCAAGCAATACTATGTAAATAGTACCTGCACACAAATAACAAATACTTGCAACCCAACGTGTAAGAGGGGTTGTCAATCCCCCTCGATGTTGAGATAGATAAAATTGTACGAGATTGGACAAATAGATCTTGCAAAAACACAAAATAAATAAATAAATAAATAGTGTAGTAAGGTATTTTTGGATTTTTTGAAATAATAGATCTGAAAACAATATGATAGAAAATAGACCCGGGGGCCGTAGATTTTACTAGTGGCTTCTCTCGAGAAAATAACATACGGTGGGTAAATAAATTAGTGTTGGGCAATTGATAGAAGAGCAAATAATTATGACGATATCCAAGGCAATGATCATGTATATAGGCGTCGCGTCCAAGATTAGTAGACCGACTCCTATCTGCATCTACTACTGTTACTCCACACATTGACCGCTATCTAGCATGCATCTAGTGTATTAAGTTCATGGAAAAACAAAGTAATGCAATAAGAACGATGAGATGATGTAGACAAAATCTATTCATGTAGGAATAGACCCCATCTTTTTATCCTTAATAGCAACGATACATGCGTTCCTCGCTACCCCTTCTGTCACTGGGGGAGAACACCGCAAGATCGAACCCATCACAAAGCACATATTCCCATTGCAAGAAAAATCAATCTAGTTGGCCAAACCAAACCAAAGTTTCAAAGAAATACGAGGCTATAATAATCATGCATATAAGAGATCAAAGAAGACTCAAATAATATTCATAGATAGATCTCGTTATAAACTTGTAATTCATCGGATCCCAACAAACACACCGGAAAAAGTCATTACATCAAATAGATCTCCAAGAACACCGAGGAGAACATTGTATTGAGAATCAAAAAGAGAGAAGAAGCCAACGGACCCATAGGTTTGTGGTGAACTTCTCGCGCATCATTGGAGGAGTACTGATGAGGATAATGAACCCCTCCGTGATTGTGTTCCCCTCCGGCAAGGTGCCAAAATAGGGCTCTAGATGGATCTCGTGGTTCTGGAACTTGCGGCGGCTGGAATTGTTTTCGTCGACTCCCCTATGGTTTCTAGAATATTTGGGTATTTGTAGAGCTGATAAGCGGTGGAAAGGACTCCCGTGGGCCCCATGGGCCTCCCCTCGTGCACTTCCTTGGCTCCCATGTTGTCTTCTGGGCAAAAAAAAATCTCCAAAAAGTTTTGCTGCGTTTGGACTCCGTTTGATATTGATATTCTGCGAAGTGAAAAACAAGCAAAAAAACAACAACTGACATTGGGCACTATGTAAATAGGTTAGTCCAAAAAAATGATATAAAGTTGATATAAAATGAATATAAAACATCCAAGAATGATAATATGACAGCATGGAACAATAAAAAATTATAGATACATTGGAGAGATATCAATATGCGAGCCTATGAAAAGTGTGAGCCCCCAAGTTCCATGTCGGCAACAAAGCCAGCGGCCGACACACTAGCCAACCTTCAAAATGACAAGTTTTTCACGCCGACAACAAAGCCAGCGGCAGGCACACTAGCCAGCCTTCAAAAAGAACGACCATAGTCCATGGCCCAGGCCTCCCTAGTTCAGGCCGTCTTGCTCGAACATCTCTTTCTGTCGGTTCGGGAACCAAATCTTTCTCTTCGGGGACATGTTGGTCATGTCGACGCTCATGAAAGCTAGAGCCACCGCTTTTGCCTTGGTATTGGCATTGGTGGCCTCGATTGTGAGCTTCTTCAATTGTGCGACCTCCTCCATGTCAAACTTCTTTGTTTGGAGCTCCAAGTATATCTTCATTTGCTCCTCCCTCCCTTTGCTCTTCCTCTCCTCCCTCACATCCTTTTGAGTCATCATGCCTTGCAAAGTTGCTTGCAAGGCCATGGATGACACATCACGCTTCTCATCGGCCTTCGAGTTGGTCTTGCCCCTCGGCCTCTACAGCAAATCTCCATTCTCAGCCATGGCCGCCTTCCCTCCTTTCTTCTTAAGAGCGGCATATTGGTCTTTGAACTTGGGAAACTCACTAATGAGTGACCAATAATATGTGAGAGTGAAAGGCTTGTTCCTATGTCGGGCCTTGAAGGCTTCCAAAGATTGAAATTCCTACACATTGAAAGAGGAGGCCAGAGATGTAATAGCGATTGACACAAGATGTAAACAAACATGAACATGGAATAGCAATGAAAGTATTGAGAGATCATAACAAGTCACCCACGCCTAGGCCTGGATGAGCTTGGATGCTCTCAAGCACGACACAATACTTGTTGCATTCTTGTTGAATGAACCCCCATCTCTTTTGGATTGAGTTGATGCTTCGGGTGCTCGCAAACTTGTAGGGCGCAAACTTCCTTCGCTCACGAAAGGTTTTATGAACTCCCGTCCAAAAGATGGATCCTTCTTACTCGGCACCTTTCGTCGGATCTTGCCTATCACCACCCAACTCTCACAAATCAAAGTGTCCTCCTCTTTGGTATATGATCCCGTGCGAATACTTTGCTTCCTACTTTGTGCTTCGCCCTTTGGGAGAGCTCATCGATAAACACCAATGGCTCCTCCGCAATGTCGACCTCTTCTTCTTCATCTTCGCAATACATGTCATAATCTTCATGCCATGAGTTGCCATGGTCGTTGACCTCCTCTTCTTCTTGTGCAGCAAATTGGTCATCACCATATTGGCCGTGGCCGTCTTGGCTTTGGGTCTCGTCGGGATCGAAAGCATGGCCTTGGCCGTCGGGGTGGAAGGCCTTGCCACGACCCTCGTAGATGACGTGCTCCATGAACGCAGTGTAGTCAGCCTTCGGCATCACCAGTGGCATTTCATCGAACAGCTTGCAGGCGCCCACAAGGTTGGCCGCAGGAATGGACCGTGGTTGCTTCCTCTGCATCCCATCGGACAACTGGCGAACGCCACTGAACCCAGGCGTCATGTTCAGGTCGATGACGACCGCGGTCGGGATGGAGGGGGTGGCCGGTGCTATCACACTGCCGTCCGGCAACGTGGAGAACAGGGTCTGGCCATGTAGCGGCTTTGGATGAAACCCGGGCATCTCCGGTGTGACAGACGAGTTCGGGGACTGATATTGTGGAGGGCGAACGACCAACGAGCCTGTGCTCGCCACAGCCATGGCAACCGCCGAGAGAATGGCCGGCGTGGGTTGGCACAACCCTAACATGAGGAGGGCGCGCGCCTTGGTGACGATGGACTCCTTGTCGTCGATGTCGGCCTTGTGTTGCGCGGCCGTTACTTTCTTCTCCGCCGCGACGGTGCGCCTGGCCCTCCTCTTGGCCGATTCATGGTCGAGCTTTGCGAGTTCCTCTGGCGTGAGTTCCTCCCTCGACTTCTTGGGGCCCTTGTTCTTCGCTGCAGGGGCCAGGGCACACTGTGACGGCAGGGTTGCTGGTATTCTTCGGAGCGCCCGCTATGGACAAGGGAGGGGAGAGGAAGCGCAAGATGGTCTTGGGCAAACGAAGGGAATGTTGGCGTCTGTGTCCCCGGAGGGCAGGCCATGGGAGGAGAAGGGCACGCGTCCTGCCCGTGTCCGCTTTGACACAAACCTAGACAATGAGTCGGGAATGAGACAAAAGCGGACAAAAAAACGAACATTTGTTCGTTTGCACCCATGCGTTTTTCGCCCGTTTGATCCAAAGAGACGCGGCCGGATCATTTAGAGTCATGCATTGGGGTTGGCCTTAACTGTTGTGTGCGGAGTCGCGGACACGTCGAAACATGTCCGCCGGTATATTCGGTGTCGTCCCTTTGGTGCACGGCTGGTGTTGGACTTGTTCCCGACGAGGCCACTAGGGGAGGTGGGGAGTGGACCGTGGGCATGCCGCAGAAAGGGACGTTTGCGGACGACGTGCCGTGCCAGACACTAAAAAGATGGCGAAAGGCGTGACGACGGGGAAGCCAATAAAGATGGGCACGAAAGGCGTGACGTGCTATTGCTACGGAGTTATCAATAAGAAAGCTGAGGACGGAAGGCGAGCCGTGCTAGGTACGCCGGCCAACACACACAATACACAAAAGAAGCGTGATGTGCCGGCCAACCTCGCGTGTAGGACTGAGCAGTAGCTTGTTAGTAGTACAAATCTCCCCGAAGAGGAAGTATTCCTGAGGGTAATTACACTACTGCCTAAGATGACAAGCCTGAATGTTTCTACGTACATAATTTAGCATCTTCAGGTTCAGGCTTATAATCTTTCTTTAGCCCGGAGTACTACTAATCTGTGGATGGCTCCTGTACACGGCAAAGGGCGGTCGTGAATGTGAGGACAACTCCACCGCGTGACCCCATCATGTCCGGCCCCGTCCGTTTGGGGTAAAATGAACAAACCGGGCGGTCCAGCGCGCGACGGCCCGGACCCATCTTGTCCGTTGTGTCCGGGCCGATCCATTTCGAGCGCAAACTTGCGCCGGGTTTGGGTCGCGACGGACGGCAAACGGACGCGCGCTCGTCCGCGTCAGGGCCGCGTGGCAGGCGGCCATCTACCTCCCAGCGCCCTACATAAATGTGCACGGATGGTCGACCCACCTGTCATCCGCACATCGAACGGTCGCTTTCCCTCTTAAGTGGGGAAGCCGTGGACCGGCCGTCGTCCAGACTCCCCAGTCGGGCCCTTCCTGCCTCCTCGAGACCAACACCCCAAACCCTAGCCCTCTCCTCGTCCCCGATCTCGCCGGTCGACCACCTCGCAGCCGCCATGGGCTTCTGGAACCACGGCCGCAAGGGGAAGCACGACCGCAAGGCGTCGTCGTCGTCGGGCCGCCGCCGCGACTCCGTGAAGGAGGAGCCCGCATCACCGCCACCGCGTCGAAGCCCCGCGCCTGCCTCGTTCACCATCGGCCCTACGGCCGGCGGCGCGCGCTGCCGGCAGTACATCGCGGCGGATGTATGCCGCCGTTATTGGGAGATAAGGACACCGCTCCCGTGGAGCGACGTGCACCTCCCCAATAACTGTCACCTCTCCACCGACCGGGTGCCGATCCCACCGGTGCCGCAGAGCGGTCGTGCGCCCCGCGAGGAGATCCAACGCCGCCGCCTCCTCCCCGACGACCTGTACTACGACGACAGGTACGCCCCTGACTCACCGCTCTGGGATACGTGGCTCCAGGACGAGCACGATGTGCGGCGCGCGTCGTTCTTCGCCGGCACGTCGACGGGGCCGCGGCGGCCACGTCCAGAGCGCGCAGCGCGTGCTCCCCAGGAGCGCGATCGTACGCGGGTACGCGGCCTCACGCCCACGTCGTCGCCACCACCACCTCGCATGACAGCGGAGGAGGAGGCCCGGCTCATGGCGCGTGTCATGGAGGACTCCATGCACACGCACAACGAGCGCCAATGGGAGGGCCTTGAGGAGATGATGGCCCTCTCTGCGGCTGGCGACGTCGCCCTCCCCGAGCTGGACATGGTGGCCGCGGAGGAGGCGATGGAGGACGGGCCGATGGTCACGTTCCATCCAGATCTGGTGGGCCAGCAGTGGGGGGCGTGAACTGGTGCCCCACGCCGCCACGGTCACCGGAGCGGAAGGCCTTACCACGGAAGCAGGTGGTGCAGGCACCTCCGGCCTTCCATCCCGCCCCCGTGTACCACGCGCCGCCGTCCCACCTCTGGATGCCGCCGGCCTACGTCGACCTCGTCAGCGACGACGACGACACCCGCGGCCACTAAAGGCGGCGACGGCCACGGCATCGACGGGCACGACAGGAGTGCGCGGGCGGCGTTTTTTATTTTTTTATTTCAGTTATGGCACTGGGCCGTTAAGTGAACTGTTAAACTGGGCCGTTTTGTGGCCGTGACCCCTAACTAATGTTTTATGTTTTTTAAATGCATTGTTTTGTTATTTTATTTACGTTTTTCTGTTTTTTTAATCACGCTCAACGCGGACATGATTTAAGGTGCGGACGTACGGTGGGTGCACGTACAACCCAACGGACAAGACGAACCTATTGCTGCTCCAAAGAAACAAAATCCGGTTAAATGAACGTTCGTTTGGTAGCGTGCGCTGGGTTGGCATGAAGCATGGACGGACCAAGTGGGCGTGCACGACGATGGCAAGAAAACAATAATTAATGCAGGGTGTCGACACTCGGGACCTACCCAGGCTCTTAAAATCGATGGGTGGGTACAGCTCCTCAAGCCTGTCCGTAGCAAAGATGTCGACACCTCCTACCTAAAGCCGCTCAATAAATCAATATAGCTGTCGACGACACTTGAGGCCAAAGCATCCAAGATATCGATCCCACCACCGCCCATCCCTCTCCAGTGTCTGTCTGTAAGCGTCAAAACATGGCCGTTGGCAGGCAAGTCCCTCTCTCCACTGGCCGCAAGCGGCAAACAGTATGGACGTTGCCAGTCCGTGAGGGCATCTCCAGCCGTTCGGTCCCTCAAGGTGTCTAAATAGAGCGGCCTGGAACCGTGCCGGCGCTAGTTCGGCCCCTGAGGGCGACCTAGCTCCCAGTCACGTCCCCACGCGCCGGCCCCAGGATGCGGGAAATTTAAACTTGATCGTTCCCGCTCTTAAAAGACGCCGCAAATCCGACGATCGGACGTAGTCTGGCGTTACAAAAAACAGAGCGTCGCAAGTTCGCGTGCGCAACGATTCACTCGGCGGGGTCGGCTCCAGGCGTTGGCGGAGTCGGCGTGCGCGGGCTCGTCGGTGTCGGAGCTGCTTCGGTGCTGTGCTGCGTCGGCGCGGCTTCGGCACTGCTGGGCGGCGATGTAGAGGCGTCGTTCGGGCTTGGCGTCCGTGTGGTCGTGGGCGTCGTCGGCATCGTCGGCGTTGCCGTCGGCAGCTCGTTCAGGATGAGGCCGCGCTGCACCAGGTACCACGCCTTGAGCTTCTCGTCGTTGCTCTGGAGCATGTCCGCCCCGCCCATCAGAAAAGCCATGTCGGTGTTCCTCTTCTTCGCGGCGACGTTTGTCCGGAGCAGGTCGAGCTTGATGGCGTTGTTCTTCATTAGCGACGACCACCGCGCCTCGGTCTTCTCTTCGCGTAGGACGGCCTGGGCCTGGGCGTCGGCGAGGCAATGCTCGATGGACTCCTGCACCCGCGCGGTTGCCGCGTCGGCGCTTTTCCCCTTCTATGCCAATTTGTGGCCGTCCGGCCGCCCCTCTGACGCGCCCGGAGTCGTCACGTCCGGCTTGTATGTCTCCTTGGCCTTGTCGAGGGCACGTCGGACTTCCGTCCACTTCTCGCACTTGTCAATGCGCTTGTAGACGTGGAGGTGCTTGAAGTCGGCGTCTTGGTTGTCGCCCCGATACATGGCGAACATACATAGCAGCTGCGCAGAGGGACGAACAGTTGGCGGGCGGCGGGCGTAGGGGACGAAGATATGCGGGCGAACGGCGTGCATACCTGATCCTCAACGCTGGCGCCGCTCTCTGGGCGAGCCGCGACCTCCTCGACGATTCCATGCCATTTGTTGCACGCCAACTGGATACGCCCCCAATGGTTCGCCATCGCCTTGGAGCCGCGCTGCATGTAGACGCCTTTGAAGTAGGGGTCGACGAGCTTCCGCTCGTCGAACTCGGCCTTGATGCGGTCCCAGTACGTCTCCAAGCTCTGATTCGCGCCGGTGGTCGGGTCGAGGCAGACGACTTTCCATGCTTCGGCGAGGCATTCCTCCTCCTTGGACGTCCACTTGATGCGCGGTTCGCCTGACCTAGCCGCCCGCTTCTTCTTCTTCTGGCGCCCCTTCGTCGGAACAGGAGCCGGCTCCTCCTCCTCCTCCTCCTCCTCCTCCTCCTCGTCCTCCTCCTGTTCCTGCGCGTCGTTGCCGTAGACGTAGCCGAGCTCGGCCTTCATGTCGCCGCTGAGGTCCACTACCTCGTCCTGGGTGGCGAACCCGGGAGACGCGGTGACCGCGGTCGATCCTATCGCGATGATGTCGTCCATGTCGGCTCCCGTGTCGTTGGCGTCGCCGAGGTGCGAGAAGGGTAGCGGTCCACGGTAGAGATGGGGCGTCGGTGTGGACGCGTAGGCGGCGGGCGGCGAGTAGTTGTATGGAGGGTACTGCACGCCGACGACGGCGGGCGAGGGCGTGCGCGTAGCGGGGTGACCATGAGGGAAGGTCACGTTTGGGTTGAACCCACCGTGCGCGTCGCCGTCGGCGTAGCCGGGCGACGATGAACCCCATGGAGATCCGGCGCCTTGCTGTCCCCAGGGCGCGTACTGGGCGTGGCTGACGATGGATGGATTCATCCCCGCCTGGTCGACCGATGAGGAAGACGCCGCCGCACGCGCCGCGTTGTCGCGGGCCTTCTTGGCTATGGCCCTGTTCCGCCTGTCGGCGGTGACTGCTTCGCGCCGCTGAACTTCCACCCTCCACTCGGCGTTCGACAGGCCCGGTGGCTTCGATGGCGGCGCCCTCGGCTTCCTCTGCTTCGGCTGGGCCACGGCGCCAGTCGCGGTTGCCGCCGCGCGCGGCATGGCGTACTTCTTCGTCGGCATGGCGTACTTCTTCGCGGCGAGCGGGAGGGGGTTTGGCGGGAGAAAGGGAGAGAATGGCGGGAGGAAGGCGAGCGAGCGGGAGAGATGCGAGGGAAAAGCGTCAAGAAACGGTAGGAAAAGGCCCTCGGGCCGCCTCCAGGGCGGGCCCACGCGCCTTTTTCGCTTGTGCCGGCTCCCCAAGCGCCTCCAGGGCGCCGGGTTCGGCCTGGGTCCACCGGCACCAGTTTTGGCCCGAACCGGCGAAAAATGGGCTTCTGGAAACGCGACTGGGGCCTTTTTTTGGCGCCGGCGCGGCAAAATCGTCCAGAAAGGGCCTGTTGGGGGCGCGGCTAGAGATGCCTTGAGCATCCTATGCGCTTGCTTCATGGGAGCGATGCGAATCCTTTTGCCCTTGGGGACTGGAGTATATATTTCTTTCTTCCATCTGCACAAATGTACTACTGTACTGATACATATAGTTTGACCAAGCATCCATGACTAGTACTCACTACTGCAGCAGCAGCAGCAGCAGTACTAGTATATTAGTCAAATGGTAGCATGTGGAATGGGACAAAATCCCCAGAACCAAATAAATTTGGGAAAGCATAGAAAATGAAGAATTCCACACAACACATTCTGAAACATCTGAGAAAACACCATAAAACAATTCCTGGAAAATCACAGAAATATGCATATGATTCTACAAATCACAGGGAATCAACGGATTTGTTAACTACGAATAATCACCAAGTGAGCAATCCATCTCCAGGCACTCTTGAACAAATGATGCTTACACCAACATCCAGAGAGGTGATATTACAGAGGTCAAATCGTCACCCTCTCTTGGTCAAATCTTCAATGAGGCTGACTTTCAACAAAAAATGCGTTACTACCAAGTCTCGGAAGTCCACTTCCCTGACTCATTCACACAAACGAAAGAATTACCGAAAAAGAGTTTCCCTCGCTTTATATTATAAAGCACCAGACACCGATCACAGGGTAACTGCCGGGGCGAATGGCACAACAAGCCCAAAAGGGAAAAAAGAAGAAGAAATAAAAGCCAACAACGGCAGCTCGGCAAGCACAGATGATCCGCCACCGCTGCGCCCTCCATCTTCGTCCCACCACACGCCATGGCACCGGACCGCCGCATACCAAGCAGCACCTCCAAGAAGGAATGCGACGCCAACGACACTGCTGTCCGGATGTGTCCTAGGGTTTCCCCCGGCATACGGAGGGGAGCGGGGGATGGGTAGCGCCGACGCCCTTCAAGAAGGAATGATGGCACCCTCAGGTGTCACCGCGTCGGAGCCGGAAGAACCGGCAGAGATTTCTCCCGCATCCCCAAGCACCGCTACCCACTCGAACCGGGGCGATCCAACCATCATGCCACCCGCAAGCACGCGCCACCACGATCTTGGACACATCCACGCCGCCCCGCTGCGAACACCACCACGAGGCCAAAGAGACCGGAAAGAAGCGCCAAGCGACGCGAGGAACCACACCGAAGCCAAGCGGGAGGGAACAACCTCCCTCGCTGACGTGCGGGAGGCCCGAGCCCCCGGCGACGCCGTGGTCGCCGACCGGACGTGGCAGCAAGGCACACCAGGCCACCCCTGGCCCGGCCAGGCCCGCAACGGACCCGCAAAGCCCTGCCGGCCATGCTGCAGCAAGCCGGCACCTGCGCCGCCCGCTCCCAACCGTCAACGCCGCTCTCCCGCCTCCTGGAGGCCCCGCCGCCGGCCCGTCCCGCCGCCGGCCCACCCAAACCCAGATGGGGCCTGAAGGGCCCAGATCTGGGCCGAGCGGGCTGGTCCAAGCCGCGCTGCCGCACCACCCCGCCGCCAACGGCGACGCCGTCACCCAGTCGTCCACCCACGCCGCACCGGGATCTCCGCCGCCACGTCAGACCGCCACCGCCGAAGAGCACCTCCCGGCGCACACCGCCCCGCGCCGGGGAGCACCGAGAGGCGAAGGGCAGGAGGCCGCCGCCGCCAGCGACCCAGGGGCCAGGCCCGGCCGCGGGTGCCGGCGACGGCGGCGGGGAGGGAGGGAGGGAAGGGGGGGCTCTAGAGGAGGGGGCGCTGGAGCGCGGCCGGTCGCCCGCGGGGACGACGCGGTCGCGCGAGAGGAGAGAAGAGGAGGGGGTCTTCGCCCAAACGAAAGAATTATAAGCTGGGAAAGAGACGCATAAGAGAAATATACTATTAACAGAGACACATAAGTGTCCATATTGGTTATCTGAACCAGTACTGACCCAGACACTTGCACTTCAGTTGATTCTGAAGCATCACCCTTCCCATCTGTTACTCTTATCTTCTGAATTTTCAATTTCAGACGCCTCCAAAAATATTTTCCTTTTCTTCGATGCTGCTTCCATAACACATGGTTCCAAGTTTTCAGAACTATGCTTGCTTGCACCAGTAATGTACTGTAAAAACCATGCTTTTATGTCAACATATTCCATACAAGGGCCAGACACTGTATGTTCTAGCTACTAGCTTCACTGTAGGTTCACAGCATGAGAGGAATACACCATGTGGTGAATGAATGCCATACAAATTTGACGATAAATAAATTTGAAATAGCAGTACAAAGGCAGAGTTATAGGCCTAGAAATTATATAAGTTGCAGAAGATAACCTCTGCAAGAATGGAAATGGCACTTTTGTCCTTGGTTGCACTTTTCTCTTATTCTGTAAGATGACAATGGAATAAAAAATTTGCAACAGTTGACAGAAATTAACTGTATAAGTAAAACTTTCTCTCAACTAAGATGCATCTTAACCATGTCATAATAATTTTCTAAATGATTTTGCAAGTCAACATAGAGTGAATCATATCAAACATCATCATCTTTTATTTTCTGTCTACCTTGAACTGGTCATTTATCTTATCGTATAACAGCTGCAGCTGATCCACCAAATAAAAATTAATTTGCTAACTCTGGAAATCCTGATTCACTTAGCAGTAGCTTATGCAATAATATACCCATTACTGAAATCGCGGAAAATACCGATTGCTCAATGTATGTTCAGTAGTCTCATGCTTTGTGTACTTTCCGCAACTTAGTAGTGAGGTAGTGACACTAGTGCAATCTGAAAATGTCACTGCAAAAAAATACAGTTTTTTCAGTTAGTTCCATGATGCAATAATTTGGCACACAAAAAAAGACCTGCAGACCTCCATTAGGAATCACAATTAGCTCTGAGATAGCTTTTAAAAAATGAGCCTACTCTGTCACCAAACTCTTTGAGTAGAATGACTAAAAGATAATGACATTCTAATTAGCTTGATGAAAACTCTTGATTCAGGCTTCTATTCTGAAAATAAGAAATGTTTCAGCATTGCTCCTCAAGAACTGGATTAAATTTTATCCTTCATCGCTGTCATCGTGTGGCACATCGCCATCTGCTCTGCACCGTCTGCTTGCAGCTTGTAGGCCAATACGCCATCCACTCCGGTCCTCAACCAGAACATCTTATTATTTCTGATCTTCCTTGTCTGCAGCTTCCTTCTTCTGCCCCATCTGCTTCACCGACCATGGCCTCGTAGTCGTAGGGATGTTGATCATCTTTCTTGCCGTCGTCCTTGTCCACTGGTTTCAATGGCTTGTTGGGATCTTATCAACATAGAGAGGCCTATCTCAACCTTGCTGCTCTTTGCTTTCCTGAGACCAACCTCTCGTGCCTAGAAATCTTTGACTTGCATCCTGAAAAAGCTCCTCGCCCGGATGGCTACACAGGGCTTTTCTTTCGCAAGTGCCGGGATCTCATAAAGAATGGTCTTGTCGGTGCTGTCTTACACTTCCAGAACCTCATCACCCAAAATATTTTCCTGCTGAATAGTGCCATCATAGCCCTCCTCCCTAAGCACCAGGGGGCCAATAAACCAAATGAGTTTCGTCCGATTAGTCTCCTCCATTGCTTTGCCAAGATAATTGCCAAAATCTTAGCTTCTAGACTGCAGCCTTTCATGCATCGTCTGACTTCTCAGTGCCAAAATGCATTTTCTAAAGGGCGAAGCATTCATGATAACTTCCTTTATGTACAAGAAATGGCGAAATCATTTAGACAGAAAGAGGTTCCGGCAGTTATGATTAAGCTAGACCTCTCCAAAGCCTTTGATTCCGTTGCATGGGAATTCTTACTCAAGCTACTACAGTTCAGAGGTTTTGGGAGTATCTCTGCTATGTTTCTGTTGGCCTCCACCAAGGTGCTTGTTAATTCTCAGGTCACTGATCAAATTCTGCATAGGAAAGGTCTGAAGCAGGGTGACCCGTTCTTGCCGTCGCTTTTTGTCTTGGTCGCCTGATGGACCTTGCTCAGCAGAAGAACGTCCTCTCCCCCCTCGGCAAGATGGCCATCAAGCATAGGGCCTCCATTTACACAGGCGATGTTATCATCTTCATCAAACCTTTATACAGGACTTCAATGCTGTTTCGCAGATCATGGATCTCTTTGTTTAAGTGACAGGCCTATGCACCGATATGGCTAAAAGTAAAATTCTTCCAACCAGATGTGATGGTATTGATCTCACTCCTCTGCAAGCTGCTATTGGTTGCCAGATTGCTAGCTTCCCTTGTACTTATTTGGGGATGCCCCTCTCGGATAAGCGTCTGAAATTGACTGATTTCCAAGAGCTTCTGGATAAGCTTATCAAGAAAATTGCTGCATGGAAGGCACGTTGGATCTCTTCCCCTGGGGGGTTGGTTCTTGTTCGCTTCGTATTATCAGCCATGTCCATCTTTTTTGGTTCTTGCCATGGAGCAGCCAAAGTGGGTTACCAAGCAGATTGACAAACTGCGGCATGCTTTCCTTTGGGCAGGAGCTGATGCTATCACTAGTGGTAGGTGCTTGGTGTGATGGTCGCAGGTCTGCTCACAGGTGCAGTTTGGTGGGCTCGGTATCCGTGATCTTCAGAAACAAGGTATTGCTCTAAAAGTGAGGTGGTTGTGGCTCAATCATAGAGAAACTGGCAAGCCATGGCATGATCTTCCGATCCCTGTTGACAAGGAAGTCAAGGCTCTGTTTATTGCTAGTACTTGTTTCATCTAGGGGGATGGCAAATTGGTTTCATTTTGGCACGACCACTGGTTGAATGTGCTTGCCTTCCCAAATCTTTATAAACACACCAAGAAGAGGAAGATCACTGTTAATGAGGGCCTCACGAACAGTAAATGGATATCTTTGATAAAGCACAACCTGGACATTAATGTTCTTTCTGAATTTATCAACCTTTGGCACCGCACTCAAGTAGTTTTGCTGTCTGAAAATGGACTCCTGATGGGAAGTACTGTGCTAAATCTGCTTATCTGTGTCAGGTCCGGGGAAGGATTGAGTTCCCTTTCAAGGAGCTCGCTCACACGGCAAATTAAAATCCCCCCTAAAGTGCAATTCTTTGCCTGGTTGGCTGTACAAGGGAAGTGCCTGACAGCCGATAATCTCGCCAAAAGGGGTTGGCCTCATAACCCTCTGTGCCCTCTTTGCAGATTAGGATGGAGTCTGCCTCTCACCTGTTCACATCTTGCCCTTTTGCTGCCCAACTCAAATTTCAAATCATGCTGACCAACTCCACTCAAAGTTTTCTGGAATGGTGGCTAGCTTTCCTCTCTTCATCAGACCAGTACAAGCAGACGCAGTGAGCTCTCGGCTTTAATCATGATCATCTGCTGGCATATTTGGAAAGAGGAGAAACAACAGGATTTTCAATGGCAAGGTGCAGAGCTTGCTGCAAATCTGTGATGGCATTCTGGATGAGTTGAGAACTTGGAGATATGCTGGTGTCAAAGGGCAGCAATGGACTGGAGAAGGTTGACCCCCCTTTAGACTTTTAACCTTGTAAGTCCTGTGTACCGTCTCCCCATTAGATTCCTGTAATTCATGTATATGTAACCCCCTGTACTCTGATGTTCTACTCTTCTGTTACTGTAATAACGAATATGAGGAATAACCTCCACTGAGATAAAACAAAATATCAGGTAAGTCACAGTAGGAAGGAACCAAGGGATTTGGGGCAAGGATGTACAGACTGAGCCATACCTATGAGAAGGAGCTAGGAAGGCGACGGGAACGGCGAGGGAGCTAGCTCAGAGCGCGGCGCCAGTAGTGGACTGGTTGTGGCGGCACAGCGCGTCGACCGATCGGAGAGTGAGGAGCGCGAGTGTAGTGATCGTTCCAAGCCCGAGGCGCGAGGGCAGCGGTCATCCGAGCGAGAGCGAGGAAGAGGGTGCCTTCTTGCCGGAGGGGCGGCGCGTCGGCGAGGGAGGCGAGGCGGGTGGGGATTTTTTATATTATCTCTTTTTGTTTTTTAGACGAAATTATTTCATCTTTTTATTAGCAGACGGATTTACCTTTTGTCGATGCGAAAAACAAAAGAAAATTTGCTTCTTGGTTATCTGAGTTTGCTTTCTCTCTCGTGAACCCATTGATGCACATATGAAATGGACAGTGAATTGCACAAAACCAACAGATTGAAGCGTATGATTGTAGAAAAGACTTTTCTACGAAAATAGTGCAGAAAACACTGATTTCCGGCCTAATCATTTGCAGAAACCACTGAACCTATGTTTGGGCATTTTAAGCTCTATTATGACAGGTGGGGCCCTGTTTTGGTAACGTGGCATAATTGCCGTGATCTGATGCCGTCTAAACGTCGCTACAGTTACATCGGACGCACCGTCTGTCAAAACCGCATCGAACCGCCTCTCTTATCACTCTCTCGCATCTGGCTCGCCCTCTCCTCACTCTCTCGCATCCGGGTCGCCCTCTCCTCACTCTTTGTTCTTCTCCCCCGTCGCCGCCCCAACCGCCGGCCGTCGTCTTGCTGCTCCGCCGCGCCATGGTGTCATGGAACGACGGCGAGGCCTGTGAGGATTCAATCGTGACATCACCTCCTCCTGTGATGGCATCATCAAGGTCAGTTTTTAGAGAGCTAGAGGTAGGGTTAGGGTTAGTGAATTGGAGACTTTGTGAATGAGCTCAATCTGAACCTAGGGCTTTCTTTGTTTGCTTCTGCAGCTTCCTGCTACCATGCACAATTCGAATTTCAATGGCATTGACACAAATGTCAGTGTGCGAGCACGGCGAGCCGACATAGCGCTTTGTTGCATTTGAAGGGATGCACACCGGCAGGAGGTTTCTTGGATGTGCTCAGAAGGTATGCTTCAGAACGTGTTTAGTGGAAGCTGCTCATTGGCTCTGTTTAATGCTTGGTCCACATTGTTTGATCTGGTCAGTGCTTAATGATTTTTTATCAAGTTGTTTAGCTTTGTTAAGTGCTTGGTCTTTGTTTAGGCATGTGTTGTCATTAGTGTATGGTGGTCATTGTATATTGTGGTCAGTGCTTAATGCCTTGTTTACTAAACTTAGGTTGGTGTTACTTAATTAAAAAGCTGATAGCAGTGGTCATTGTTTACTGAACCTCTTTAACAGTGGTCATTGTTTATTTTTTAACAATTGCTGTCTCATTTGCTTTCTATACATATTAGCTCCGTGGACCTCTTTATGAAGGAAATATGCCCTAGATGCAATAATAAAGTTGTTATTTTACATTTCCTTATATCATGATAAATGTTTATTATGAAGGAAATATGCTCTAGAGGCAATAATAAAGTTATTATTTATTTCCTTATATCATGATAAATGTTTATTATTCATGCTAGAATTGTATTAATCGGAAACATAATACATGTGTGAATATATAGACAAACAGAGTGTCACTAGTATGCCTCTACTTGACTAGCTCATTAATCAAAGATGGTTATATTTCCTAACCATAGACATGTGTTGTCATTTGATCAATGGGATCACGTCATTAGAAGAATGATGTGATTGACATGACCCATTCCGTTAGCCTAGCACTTGATCGTTTAGTATGTTGCTGTTGCTTTCTTCATGACTTATACATGTTCCTGTAACTATGAGATTATGCAACTCCCGTTTACCGGAGGAACACTTTGGGTGCTACTAAACGTCACAACATAACTGGGTGATTATAAAGGAGTACTACAGGTGTCTCCAAAGGTACATGTTGGGTTGGCGTATTTCGAGATTATATTTTGTCACTCCGATTGTCGGAGAGGTATCTCTGGGCCCTCTCGGTAATGCACATCACTATAAACCTTGCAAGCAATGTGACTAATGAGTTAGTTACGAGATGATGTATTACATAACGAGTAAAGAGACTTGCCGGCAATGAGATTGAACTAGGTATTGGATACCGACGATTGAATCTCGGGCAAGTAACATACCGATGACAAAGGGAACAACGTATGTTGTTATGCGGTTTGACCGATAAAGATCTTCGTAGAATATGTAGGAGCCAATATGGGCATCCAGGTTCCGCTATTGGTTATTGACCAAGAATAGTTCTAGGTCATGTCTACATAGTTCTCGAACCCGTAGGGTCCGCACGCTTAAGGTTTTGATGACAGTTATATTATGAGTTTATGAGTTTTGATGTACCGAAGGAGTTCGGAGTCCCGGATGAGATCGGGGACATGACGAGGAGTCTCGAAATGGTCGAGACGTAAAGATCGATATATTGGACGACTATATTCGGAGTTCGGAAAGGTTCCGAGTGATTCGGGTATTTTTCGGAGTACCGGAGAGTTACGGGAATTCGCCGGGGAGTATATGGGCCTTATTGGGCCATACGGGAATAGAGGAGAGAGGCCGAAAGGAAGGAGGCGCGCAGCCCCCCTCTGGTCCGAATTGGACAAGGGGTGCGGCCCCCCTTTCCCTTCCTCCTCTCCCCCTCTTTCCCCCCTTCTCCTACTCCAACAAGGAAGGAGGGAGTCCTACTCCCGGTGGGAGTAGGACTCCCCTTGGCGCGCCCCTCCTAGGCCGGCCGCCTCCTTCCCCCTTGCTCCTTTATATACGGGGGAGGGGGGCACCTCTAGGCACAACAACACAAGTTGATCTACGGATCGTTCCTTAGCCGTGTGCGGTGCCCCCCTCCACCATATTCCACCTCGGTCATATCGTCGCAGAGTTTAGGCGAAGCCCTACGCCGGTAGAGCATCATCATCGTCACCACACCGTCGTGCTGACGGAACTCATCCCCGACACTTTGCTGGATCGGAGTCCGGGGATCGTCATCGAGCTGAACGTGTGCTGAACTCGGAGGTGCCGTACGTTCGGTGCTTGGATCGGTCGGATCGTGAAGACGTACGACTACATCAACCGCGTTGTCATAATGCTTCCGCTTACGCTCTACGAGGGTACGTGGACGAACACTCTCCCCTCTCGTTGCTATGCCATCACCATGATCTTGCGTGTGCGAAGGAATTTTTTTGAAATTACTACGTTCCCCATCAGTGGCATCCGAGCCAGGTTTTATGCGTAGATGTCATATGCACGAGTAGAACACAAGTGAGTTGTGGGCGATATAAGTCATACTGCTTACCAGCATGTCATACTTTGGTTCGGCGGTATTGTGAGATGAAGCGGCCCGGACCGACATTACGCGCATGCTTACGCGAGACTGGTTTCACCGCTACGAGCACTCGTTGCTTAAAGGTGACCGGCGGGTGTCTGTCTCTCTCACTTTAGCTGAATCGAGTGTGGCTACGCCCGGTCCTTGCGAAGGTTAAAACAGCACCAACTTGACAAACTATCGTTGTGGTTTTTGATGCGTAGGTAAGAACGGTTCTTGCTAAGCCCGTAGCAGCCACGTAAAATTTGCAACAACAAAGTAGAGGACGTCTAACTTGTTTTTGCAGGGCATGTTGTGATGTGATATGGTCAAGACGTGATGCTATATTTTATTGTATGAGATGATCATGTTTTGTAACCGAAGTTATCGGCAACTGGCAGGAGCCATATGGTTGTTGCTTTATTGTATGAAATGCAAACGCCCTGTAATTGCTTTACTTTATCACTAAGCGGTAGCGATAGTCGTAGAAGCAATAGATGGCGTAATGACAACGATGATACGATGGAGATCAAGGTGTCGCGCCGGTGACGATGGTGATCACGACGGTGCTTCGGAGATGGAGATCACAAGCACAAGATGATGATGGCCATATCATATCACTTATATTGATTGCATGTGATGTTTATCCTTTATGCATCTTATCTTGCTTTGATTGACGGTAGCATTTTAAGATGATCTCTCACTAATTATCAAGAAGTGTTCTCCCTGAGTATGCACCGTTGCCAAAGTTCGTCGTGCCCAGACACCATGTGATGATCGGGTGTGATAAGCTCTACGTCCATCTACAACGGGTGCAAGCCAGTTTTGCACACGTAGAATACTCAGGTTAAACTTGACGAGCCTAGCATATGCAGATATGGCCTCGGAACACGGAGACCAAAAGGTCGAGCGTGAATCATATAGTAGATATGATCAACATATTGATGTTCACCGTTGAAACTACTCCATCTCACATGACGATCGGGCATGGTGTAGTTGATATGGATCACGTAATCACTTAGAGGATTAGAGGGATGTCTATCTAAGTGGGAGTTCTTAAGTAATATGATTTATTGAACTTAAATTTATCATGAACTTAGTCCTGGTAGTATTTTGCAAATTATGTTGTAGATCAATAGCTTGCGTTGTTGCTTTCATATGTTTATTTTGATATGTTCCTGGAGAAAATTGTGTTGAAAGATGTTAGTAGCAATGATGCGGATTGGATCCGTGATATGAGGTTTATCCTCATTGCTGCACAGAAGAATTATGTCCTTAATGTACCGCTAGGTGACAGACCTATTGCAGGAGCAGATACAGACGTTATGAACGTTTGGCTAGATCAATATGATGACTACTTGATAGTTTTGTGCTCCATGCTTAACGGCTTAGAATCGGGACTTCAAAGACGTTTTGAACGTCATGGACCATATGAGATGTTCCAGGAGTTGAAGTTAATATTTCAAGCAAATACCCGAGTTGAGAGATATGAAGTCTCCAACAAGTTCTATGGCTAAAAGATGGAGGAGAATCGCTCAACTAGTGAGCATGTGCTCAGATTGTCTGGGTACTACAATCGCTTGAATCAAGTGGGAGTTAATCTTCCAGATAAGATAGTGATTGACAGAATTCTCTAGTCACCATCACCAAGTTAGTAGAACTTTGTGATGAACTATAGTATGCAAGGGATGATGAAAACGATTCCCGAGCTCTTCGTGATGTTGAAATCGACGAAGGTAGAAATCAAGAAAGAGCATCAAGTGTTGATGATTGACAAGACCACTAGTTTCAAGAAAAGGGCAAAGGGAAAGAAAGGGAACTTCAAGCAGAATGGCAAGCAAGTTGTCACTCCCGTGAAGAAGACCAAAGCTGGACCAAAGCCTGAAACTGAGTGCTTACACTGCAAAGGAAATGGTCATTGAAAGCGGAAATGCCCTAAATATTTGGTGGATAAGAAGGATGGCAAAGTGAACAAAGGTATATTTGATATACAGGTGTTTGATGTGTGCCTTACTAGTGTTTATAGTAGCCCCTGAGTATTTGATACTTGTTTGGTTGCTAAGATTAGTAACTCGAAACATGAGTTACAGAATAAACAGAAACTAGTTGAGGGTGAAGTGACGATGTGTGTTGGAAGTGGTTCCAAGATTGATATGATCATCATCGCACACTCCCTATACTTTCGGGATTAGTGTTGAACCTAAATAAATGTTATTTGGTGTTTGCGTTGAGCATGAATATGATTTGATCATGTTTATTGCAATACATTATTCATTTAAAATCAGAGAATACTTGTTGTTCTATTTAAATGAATAAAACCTTTGATGGTCATACATCCAATGAAAATAGTTTGTTGGATCTCGATCGTAGTGATACACATATTCATAATATTGATGCCAAAAGATGCAAAGTTGATAATGATAGTGCAACTTATTTGTGGCACTGCCGTTTGGGTCATATCGGTGTAAAGCGCATGAAGAAACTCCATAAAGATGGATTTTCGGAATCACTTGGTTATGAATCATTTGATGCTTGCGAACCATGCCTTTTGGGCAAGATGACTAAAACTACGTTCTCTGGAACAATGGAACGAGCTACGACTTATTGGAAATAATACATACCGATGTATGCGATCCAATGAGTGTTGATGCTCGTGGCAAGTATCGTTATTTTCTGACCTTCACAAGATGATTTGAGCAGATATGAGTATATCTACTTAATGAAGCACAAGTCTGAAACATTTGAAAAGTTCAAAAAATTTCAGAGTGAAGTGGAGAATCATCGTAACAAGAAAATAAAGTTTCTACGATCTGATCGTGGAGGAGAATATTTGAGTTACGAGTTTGGCCTTCATATAAAACAATGTGGAATAGTTTCACAGCTCACGCCACATGGAACACCATAACGTAATGGTGTGTCCGAACGTCATAACCGCACTTTATTTGATATGGTGCAATCAATGATGTTTCTTACCGATTTACCAATATCGTTTTGGGGTTATGCATTAGAGACAGCTGCATTCACGTTAAAAGGGCACCATCTAAATCCGTTGAGACAACACCGTATGAACTATGGTTTAGCAGTAAACCTAAGCTGTCGTTTCTTAAAGTTTGGAGTTGCGATGCTTATATGAAAAAGGTTTTCAACTTGATAAGCTCGAACCCAAATCGGAGAAGTGCGTCTTCATAGAATACCCAAAGGAAATTGTTGGGTACTCCTTCTATCACAGATCCAAAGGCAAAACATTTTTTGCTAAGAATGGATCCTTTCTAGAGAAGGAGTTTCTCTCGAAAGAAGTGAGTGGGAGGAAAGTAGAAATTGATGAGGTAACTATACCTGCTCCCAAATTGGGAAGTAGTTCATCACAAAAATCAGTTCCTGTGATTCCTACACCAATTAGTGAGGAAGCTAATGATGATGATCATGAAACTTCATATCAAGTTACTACAAAACCTCGTAGGTCTTCCAAAGTACAGTCCACACCAGAGTGGTACGGTAATCCTGTTCTGGAAGTCATGTTACTAGACCATGATGAACCTATGAACTATGAGGAAGCGATGATGAGCCCAGATTCCGCAAAATGGCTTGAGGCCATGAGATCTGAGATAAGATCCATGTATGAAAACAAAGTATGGACTTTGATTGACTTGCCCAATGATCGGCGAGACATTGAGATTAAATGGATCTTCAAGAGGAAGACGGACGCTGATAGTGTTACTATCTACAAAGCTAGAATTGTCGCAAAAGGTTTTCGACAAGTTCAAGGTGTTGACTACGATGAGAGTTTTTTACTCATATCTATGCTTAAGTCTGTCTGAATCATGTTAACAATTGCCACATTTTATGAAATCTGGCAAATGGATAAACAAAACTGTATTCCTTAATGGTTTTCTTAAAGAAGAGTTGTATATGATGCAACCAGAAGGTTTTGTCAATCCTAAAGGTGCTAACAAATTGTGCAAGCTCCAGCGATCCATCTATGGACTGGTGCAAGCATCTCGGAGTTGGAATATACGCTTTGATAAGTTGATCAAAGCATATAGTTTTGTACAGACTTACGGTGAAGCCTGTATTTACAAGAAAGTGAGTGGGAGCACTACAGCATTTCTGATAAGTATATGTGAATGACATATTGTTCATCGGAAATAATGTAGAATTATTCTGCAAAGCATAAAGGAGTGTTTGAAAGGAGATTTTTCAAAGAAAGACCTCGGCAAAGCTACTTACATATTGAGCATCAAGATCTATTGAGATAGATCAAGACGCTTGATAAGATTTTCAATAAGTACATACCTTGACAAGATTTTGAAGTAGTTCAAAATGGAACAGTCAAAGAGAGAGTTCTTGCCTGTGTTGCAAAGGTATGAAATTGAGTAAGACTCAAATCCCGACCACAGCAGAAAATAGAAAGAGAATGAAAGTCATTCCCTATGCCTCAGCATAGGTTCTATAAAGTATGCTATGCTATGTACCAGACCTATTGTATACCTTGCTCTGAATTTGGCAAGGGAGTACAATAGTGATCTAGGAGTAGATCACTGGACATTGGTCAAGAATATCCTTAGTGAGGACTAAGGAAATATTTCTCGATTATGGAGGTGACAAAAGAGCCCGTAGTAAAGAGTTACATCGGTGCAAGCTTTTACACCGATCCAGATGACTCTAAGTCTCAATCTGGATACATATTGAAAGTGGGAGCAATTAGCTAGAGTAGCTCCGTGCAGAGCATTGTAGACATAGAATATTTGCAAAATACATACGGCTCTGAATGTGACAGACCCGTTGACTAAGCTTCTCTCACGAGCAAAACATGATCACACCTTAGTACTCTTTGGGTGTTAATCACATAAGCGATGTGAACTAGATTATTGACTCTAGTAAACCCTTTGGGTGTTGGTCACATGACGATGTGAACTATGGGTGTTAATCATATACAGATATGAATATTGATGTTAAATCACATAGCGATGTGAACTAGATTATTGACTCTAGTGCAAGTGGGAGACTGAAGGAAATATGCCTAGAGGCAATAATAAAGTTATTATTTATTTCCTTATATCATGATAAATGTTTATTATTCATGCTAGAATTGTATTAACCGGAAACATAATACATGTGTGAATATATAGACAAACAGAGTGTCACTAGTATGCCTCTACTTGACTAGCTCATTAATCAAAGATGGTTATGTTTCCTAACCATAGACATGTGTTGTCATTTGATTAATGGGATCACGTCATTAGAAGAATGATGTGATTGACATGACCCATTCCGTTAGCCTAGCACTTGATCGTTTAGTATGTTGCTATTGCTTTCTTCATGACTTATACATGTTCCTGTAACTATGAGATTATGCAACTCCCGTTTACCGGAGGAACACTTTGGGTGCTACCAAACGTCACAACATAACTGGGTGATTATAAAGGAGTACTACAGGTGTCTCCAAAGGTACATGTTGGGTTGGCGTATTTCGAGATTAGGTTTTGTCACTCCGATTGTCGGAGAGGTATCTCTGGGCCCTCTCGGTAATGCACATCACTATAAGCCTTGCAAGCAATGTGACTAATGAGTTAGTTGCGAGATGATGTATTACGGAACGAGTAAAGAGACTTGCCGGTAATGAGATTGAACTAGGTATTGGATACCGACGATCGAATCTCGGGCAAGTAACATACCGATGACAAAGGGAACAACGTATGTTGTTATGCGGTTTGACCGATAAAGATCTTCGTAGAATATGTAGGAGCCAATATGGGCATCCAGGTTCCGCTATTGGTTATTGACCAAGAATAGTTCTAGGTCATGTCTACATAGTTCTCGAACCCGTAGGGTCCGCACGCTTAAGGTTTCGATGACAGTTATATTATGAGTTTATGAGTTTTGATGTACTGAAGGAGTTCGGAGTCCCGGATGAGATCGGGGACATGACGAGGAGTCTCGAAATGGTCGAGACATAAAGATCGATATATTGGACGACTATATTCGGAGTTCGGAAAGGTTCCGAGTGATTCGGGTATTTTTCGGAGTACCGGAGAGTTACGGGAATTCGCCGGGGAGTATATGGGCCTTATTGGGCCATACGGGAATAGAGGAGAGAGGCCGAAAGGAAGGAGGTGCGCAGCCCCCCTCTGGTCCTAATTGGACAAGGGGTGCGGCCCCCCTTTCCTTCCTCCTCTCCCCCTCTTTCCCCCTTCTCCTACTCCAACAAGGAAGGAGGGAGTCCTACTCCCGGTGGGAGTAGGACTCCCCTTGGCGCGCCCCTCCTAGGCCGGCCGCCTCCTCCCCCCTTGCTCCTTTATATACGGGGGAGGGGGGCACCTCTAGGCACAACAACACAAGTTGATCTACGGATCATTCCTTAGCCGTGTGCGGTGCCCCCCTCCACCATATTCCACCTCGGTCATATCGTCGTGGAGTTTAGGCGAAGCCCTGCGCCGGTAGAGCATCATCATCATCACCACACCGTCATGCTGGCGGAACTCATCCCCGACACTTTGCTGGATCGGAGTCCGGGGATCATCATCGAGCTGAACGTGTGCTGAACTCGGAGGTGCCGTACGTTCGGTGCTTGGATCGGTCGGATCGTGAAGATGTACGACTACATCAACCGCGTCGTCATAACGCTTCCGCTTACGGTCTACGACGGTACATGGACGAACACTCTCCCCTCTCGTTGCTATGCCATCACCATGATCTTGCGTGTGCGAAGGAAATTTTTTGAAATTACTATGTTCCCCATCATATTATTCATGCTAGAATTATATTAACCGGGAACTTGATACATGTGTGGATACATAGACAAAACACCGTGTCCCTAGTAATTAAGCCTCTACTAGACTAGCTCGTTTATCCAAGATGGTTAAGTTTCCTAACCATAGACATGTGTTGTCATTTGAGGGGCGGGATCACATCATTAGGAGAATGATGTGATGGACAAGACCCATCCGTTAGCTTAGCATGTTGATCGTTAAGTTTTATTGCTATTGCTTTCTTCATGACTTATACATATTTCTTTGACTATGAGATTATGCAACTCCCGGATATCGGAGGAATACCTTGTGTGCTATCAAACGCCACAATGTAACTGGATGATTATACAGATGCTCTATAGGTATATTCGAAGGTGTTTGTTGGGTTGGCATAGATCGAGATTAGGATTTGTCACTCCGAGTATCGGAGAGGTATCTCTGGGCCCTCTCGATAATGCACATCACAATAAGCCTTGCAAGCAATGTGACTAATGAGTTAGTTGCGGGATGATGCATTACAGAATGAGTAAAGAGACTTGCCGGTAACGAGATTGAACTAGGTATAAAGATACCGATGATCGAATCTCGGGCAAGTAACATACCAATGACAAAGGGATTAACATATTTTGTCATTACGGTTTGAGCGATAAAGATCTGCGTAGAATATGTAGGAACCAATATGAGCGTCCAGGTTCCGCTGTTGGTTATTGACTGGAGAGGTGTCTCGGTCATGTCTACATAGTTCTTGAACCCGTAGGGTCCGCACGCTTAACGTTCGATGACGATTTTGTATTATATGAGTTATGTGATTTGGTGATCGAATGTTGTTCGGAGTCCCAGATGAGATCACGGATATGACGATGAGTCTCGAAATGGTCGAGAAGTAAATATTCATATATAGGACAATAGTATTCAGACACCGGAAGTGTTCTGGGGGTACCGGGTACGTTTCAGGTCACCGGAAGGGGTTCCGGGCAACCCCCGGCAAGCTATATGGGCCTAACGGGCCAAGGGGGGAAACACACCAGCCACTAAAGGGCTAGTGCGCCCCCCATATGGGCTGGCCAAATTGGAGAAGGAAAGAGGAAGAAGGAAAGGAAAAAGGGAATAGGATTCCCCCTTCCTCCTCTTCCCTTCCTACTCCGAATAGGAATAGGAAAGGGGGGAGGCCGAATTGGGAGGACCCCAAGTAGGATTCCTCCTACTTGGGGCGCCCCTTGGCTGCCTCTCCTCCCCTCCAACCTATATATATATATATGGGAGGGGGGGGGGCACCGCTAGAACACACAACAAACATTGTTAGTCGTGTGCGGCGCCCCCCTCCACAGTTTACGCCTCCGGTCATATTCATGTAGTGCTTAGGAGAAGCCCTGCACGGATCACTTCACGATCATCATCACCACGCAGTCGTGCTGACAGAACTCTCCCTCGACACTTTGTTGGATCAAGAGTTCGAGGGACGTCATCGAACTAAACATGTGCAGAACTCGGAGGTGTCGTACGTTCGGTGCTTGATCGGTCGGAACAAGAAGAAGTTCGACTACATCAACCGCGTTTTCAAATGCTTCCGCTTTAGGTCTATGAGGGTACGTGGACACACTCTCCCCCTCTCATTGCTATGCATCTCCTAGATAGATCTTGCGTGAGCGTAGGATTTTTTTTTGAAATTGCATGCTTCGTTCCCCAACACTTTAACCGTGGATGTTTTTAATAAACATGTTGATTTAAGTGGTTTTATAATACTGCCTACTATCTACCTACAGTGCTCTTTGTTCATGTGGAGAGTGGGCATGGCACTGCAGTTTGTAGATCCCACTCACTTAGCTTATTCTTTATTGGTTTATTGTTTGTTTTACAGGAAAGCATAAATTGTGGGGTAGTTCAATGGATTGATTTGAATGGCCAGACTCAATGGAGAATGCATTGGCCAAGTTATGGGATATGTATGAGGAGAGTAAGGCCAAGTTATGGGATATGTATGAGGAGAGTAAGACAACTAGGAGCAATGACAATCTTACATTTACAATTCACAGTCTGACAAAAGAGAAGAAGAAAATGCAGGAGAACTATGAGAAGTTAGTTGGGGATGTGAATGCTCTTTTGGATGCCTAGGAGCAGAACACTGTGAAGTTAAGCTATTAGCAGGAGCAGAAGCACAGTGTAGCTATGAATATAGTCGAGCTAGACAATGAAGTTGGTAACTTGAAGGCAGAGCTGTCAAAGAAAGATGAGGAGAATAATAAGATGCAGGAAAGGTATGACACTCTTAAGCACCTCACAGGTGCTCAAGCCAATGTGATTAGGAATATGAAGCTCGATCATTTGAAGGAGAAGGAAAGGTTAACATAAGAGAGGCATAAATTGTAGTACCACATTTCTGAGCTTCAGAAGTCTGAGGAAAAGATAAAGCTGAAGCTTCAGGGGGTGAAGACCATCTTAGATGATTAGTGTGCATCTAGTATGCATTGTTGAATGTGTTGTTGGATCCAACAGTGTTATAAAGTAGATGATACTCATCTATCCAATACTTTAGTTTGAATTTGTGAACCAAGTACTTTAAGTATGTATTTTGTGAACTATGGTGTTGTATCTAGTTCTCAAACTTAATGAAACTTGATGCGAGTCCAATGCATGTACTTATTATAATATCATTTTATATGTTTAGGCCATTAAACCAAAGTGATGTTGATACGTCTCCAACGTATCTATAATTTTTAGGGATAATTGCATTTGAGCCCTTAGTTGGGTCACACTCGACAGGTTTACCCCTACTTTTCGAAAATACTCGTTCCTGTCCAAACCACTTTGCTTCTCTTGTGTTTTTGCCCTTCCGTCTCAATTCCATCTGGTCAAAGGCGTTTGACTGTTAGAGAGACATTTTCCTGGACCATTTTGCCCCTCCTTACAACTCCAGTTAAAAATCAAAGAAAAAACAATGTGATGCTTACATGTGGGACCCAATCAAATGCAAAAGAAAAAAAATCCTTCCCTCTCTCTTCTCTATGGGACCCACGCCCCCATCCCCCTTCCTATCTTCTTCCTCCCCCAGTTCCGGCATGGCTGCCCCGCTCACCGCGCTGCCGGTCACGCGCGCCAGTGTCTCCTCGACCTTGAGCCCCAGGATGAGCAACTACTGCCCATCTGCCCGCTGCCGGTCGCCAATGCCTCCCCAACCTCCATGCCGGCCACCCCGGCCAGATCCGGTCCAGCCCAAGCCTCCCGCGGCCGAATCTGCCGTCTCCGCCCCGCCCCCATGGCCTGCGCCGATCCTGGCCTCCGCTGCATCGCGCCGCCGCCCCTTGCCGAAGGATCCGCGCTGCCCTTCCCTGAACCCAGCTTGTCCCGGTGGCTCTGGCCTCACCGTCGTCGCCGTATCTCGTCACCGCCGTCCATGTCACCGCCGCACGCACAACTACCGTAGCCCACGCTTGAGCAAATCATCGTGCTCAGCATCGCCGTAGTAACCCGGAGCGACCATCCGTTGGTCCTACCGTGCCTAGCATAGCCGTTCCCCATCGCGTCCGACTCCGGCGTCTGCCAACCTTGACGTCGGCGCCATCTACGGCCGCCTCCGGCCCGGCCACTGCCACGGTTCGATGCAGCTCCTCGCTCTCGACCGAACGCAACCCCCCCACGCATGCGTCCTACCTTGCCCCATAGCACCGTCCCCGATGAGGCCCGTAGCTCGCTGCCGCTTAGCCCCTCGCCGGTGCCGTTTCTGGCAGCTCCAGCTCCGGCCTGCCTCACCACGCGACGCGCCGGGTTCTCCCCGTTCGAACGCGCCCACCCGCGCCCGTGTTGGCCCCCTGTAGGCGAATCCCGGTCGTCTCCGGCGTCGTGACACCGCAGGAGAGGTCGCCGGAGCCTTCTCCGGCGCCCTGTCGATGTGGCCTGTCAGGGCCACTCCCCTGGCCACTACCTCGTGGGCCCTGGGGTCCCCGTTATGAATCGGTTTTTCTTTTTTTATTTTGCATTTAATTGGGTCCCACATGTAAGCATCACATTGTTTTTTCTTTGATTCTTAACTGAAGTTGGAAGGAGGGGCAAAATGGTCTAGAAAAATGTCGATCTGACAGTCAAACGCCTTTGACCAGACGGAATTGAGACGGAAGGGCAAAAACACAAGAGAAGCAAAGTGGTTTGGACAGGAACGAGTATTTTCGAAAAGTAGGGGTAAACCTGTCGAGCGTGACCCAACTAAGGGCTCAAATGCAATTATCCCAATTTTTATTATTCCATGCTATTATAGTATCAATCTTGGTTGTTTTATATGCAATCATATGCAATTATATATCAATTTTTGGGACTAACCTATTAACCTAGTGCCTAGTGCCAGTTGACTTTTTTTCTTGTTTTTGGATTTTCAGGAAATCAATATCAAATAGAGTCCAAACGTAGAAAAAACTTTGGATTAATTTTTTCTGGACTAGAAGGGACCCTAGAAGGTTCGGGAGAAGACCTGACGAGGCATGAGGGAGCGACAAGCTCGGGAGGCGTGCCCCGAGAGGTGCCCCCTGGGGTTGTGGTCCCCTCGTGGCACCTCTTGACCTAATTCTGCCTCTATAAATTCTCAAATATTCCCCATACATCAGGGAGGCACCAAAAATACTTTTTACCTCGCCGCTAGTTTCTGTTCTCGTGAGATCCCATCTGGAGACCTTTTCCGGTACTCCGCAGGAGGGGGAATTGATCATGGAGGGCCTCTACATCAAGCTTGTTGCCCTTCCGATGATGTGTGAGTAGTTCACCACAGACCTACGGGTCCATATCTAGTAGCTAGATGGCTTCTTCTCTCTCTCTTTGATCCTGAGTACAATGTTCTCCTCGATATTCTTGGAGATATATTCGATGTAATCCATTTTTGCGATGTGTTTATTTGGGATCCGATGAATTGTGGATTTATGATCATATTATCCATGAATATTAAGTCTTCTCTGAACTCTTTTATGCACGATTGTTATAGCTTTGTATTTCTCTCCAATCTATCCGTTTAGTTTTGCTAACTAGATTGATTTATATTGCAATGGGAGAGGTGCTTTGTGATGGGTTCTATCTTGCGTTGCTCAATCCCAGTGACAGAAAGGGACATGACACGTACTTGTATCATTGCCATTAAGGATAAAAAGATGAGATTTATTCATACTGATTGGATTTACTTTGTCTACATCATGTCATCTTGCTTAAGGTGTTACTCCGTTCTTTATGAACTTAATACTCTAGATGCATGCCGGATAGAGGTCGATGTGTGGAGTAATAGTAGTAGATGTAGGCAGAGTCGGTGTACTTGTCTCGGACATGATGCATATATACATGATCATTGCCTTGGATATTGTCATGATTATTCGCTTTTCTATCAATTTCCCAACAATAATTTGTTTACCCACCGTATGCTATGTTCAAGAGAGAAGACTCTAGTGAAAACTATGTCCCCCAGATATATTTTAATCATATATTAAAATCCAAAAATACCTTGCTGCAATTTATTTTATTTTGTGTTTTTACTTATATATCTATCACTACGGGATTTGATCCTTGCAATTAACCTCCAAGGGATTTACAACCTCGTGTTTGCGCTGGGTGCAAGTATTTGTTATTTTGTGTGTAGGTACTGGTAACGAGGTGTTGCGTGGTTCTCCTACTGAATTGATAACCTTGGTTCTTAATTGCGGGAAATACTTATCTCTATTGTACTGCATCATCCTCTCCTCTTCGAGGAAATCCCAACACAGCTCACAAGTAGCAGCTGCCAATATGTTGAAAGTGTCACCTAGATTCATGGATGCATTGACAAAATAACCATAGGGTCACGTTAAGCCTAGATTCATGGATGCATTGATAAAATGACCCTAGGGTACTTTAAGCCTCATTTCACGATCCATTGACAAAATGACCCTAGGGTAACCTTAAGCCTCATTTCATCGATTCATCGACAAAATGACCATAGGGTCACCTTAAGCCTCATTTCACCGATTCATTGAAAAAATTACCCTAGGGTCACCTTAAGCCTCCTTTCATTGATTCATCAACAAAATAATCATAGGGTCACCTTAAGCCTCATTTCATCGATTCATCGACAAAATGACCATACGGTCACCTTAAGCCTCATTTCATCGATTCATTGAGAAAATCACCCTAGGGTTACCTTAAGCCTCATTTCATTGATTTATCGACATAATGACCCTAGGGTTACCTTAAGCTTCATTTCATCGATTTATTAACATAATGACCGTAGGGTTACCTTAAGCCTCATTTTTCATCGATTTAACGACAAAATGACCCTAGGCTTACCTTAAGCCTCATTTCATCGAGCATCGACAAAATGACCCTAAGGTTACCTTAAGCCTCATTTCATCGGTTAATCAACAAAATGACCATAGGGTTCCTTAAGCCTCATTTCATTGATTTGTCGACAAAATGACCGTAGGGTTACCTTAAGCCTCATTTCATCGATTCATCGATAAAATGGCAGTGCTTAAAGTACATCAACAAGATTGTAATATCACAAAAGTGCATAATTATCACCTTAGCTACACCATAATATGAAAATCATGAGAATAAAAAAAATCATAATAGGAACCATCAGCATGGCCATAATATGAACAACCATCACAACAAGACACAAATAGGAATCATCACAACAATGCATCTAATAACAATGCTTACAGTACGATAAAAGCAAGATCATAACAAGAGGTTTCTTGCTAATAACATCAGACCACCAGAAGTTGCTGCCAAAATAGATCCTTGCAATTACTAGTTCCGCCAGATCACATCATTAACAGGTTTGCCATAGGATAGCAAGATTAGTTCCCTGAAGCATAGAAATAGTCCTCTATCCTGTTGGGTTTCTTTCTCTATCTTGCTGGCAAGAAGGGTGCTACTATGCCAGCTGCAACTAGTGAGCATGTGCTCAGATTGTCTGGGTACTACAATCGCTTGAATCAAGTGGGAGTTAATCTTCCAGATAAGATAGTGATTGACAGAGTTCTCTAGTCACCATCACCAAGTTACTAGAACTTCGTGATGAACTATAGTATGCAAGGGATGACGAAAACGATTCCCGAGCTCTTCGTGATGTTGAAATCGACGAAGGTAGAAATCAAGAAAGAGCATCAAGTGTTGATGATTGACAAGACCACTAGTTTCAAGAGAAGGGCAAAGGGAAAGAAAGGGAAACTTCAAGTAGAATGGCAACCAAGTTGTCACTCCCGTGAAGAAGACCAAAGCTGGACCAAAGCCTGAAACTGAGTGCTTACACTGCAAAGGAAATGGTCACTGGAAGCGGAAATTCCCTGAATATTTGGTGGATAAGAAGGATAGCAAAGTGAACAAGGGTATATTTGATATACAGGTTATTGATGTGTGCCTTACTAGTGTTTATAGTAGCCCCTGAGTATTTGATACTTGTTTGGTTGCTAAGATTAGTAACTCGAAACAGGAGTTACAGAATAAACAGAAACTAGTTGAGGGTGAAGTGACGATGTGTGTTGGAGGAGAATATTTGAGTTACGAGTTTGGTTTACATTTGAAACAATGCAGAATAGTTTCGCAACTCACGCCACCCGGAACACCACAACGAAATGGTGTGTCTGAACGTCGTAATCGTACTTTACTAGATATGGTGCGATCTATGATGTCTCTTACTGATTTACCGCTATCATTTTGGGGTTATGCTTTAGAGACGGCTGCATTCACGTTAAATAGGGCACCATCAAAATTCGTTGAGACGACGCCTTATGAACTGTGGTTTGGCAAGAAACCAAAGTTGTCGTTTCTTAAAGTTTGGAGCTGCGATGCTTATGTGAAAAAGTTTCAACCTGATAAGCTCGAATCCAAATCGGAGAAGTGCGTCTTCATAGAATACCGAAAGGTAACTATTGGGTACACCTTCCATCACATATCCGAAGGCAAGTTATTCGTTGCTAAGATGGATCCTTTCTAGAGAAGGAGTTTCTCTCGAAAGAAGTGAGTGGGAGGAAAATAGAGCTTGATAAGGTAATTTGTATCTTCTCCCAAATTGGAAAGTAGTTCATCACATAAATCAGTTCCAGTGATTCCTACACCAATTAGTGAGGAAGCTAATGATGATGATCATGAAACTTCAGATCAAGTTACTACAAAACCTCGTAGGTCTTCCAAAGTACAGTCCGCACCAGAGTGGTACAGTAATCCTGTTCTGGAAGTCATGTTACTAGACCATGATGAACCTATGAACTATGAGGAAGCGATGATGAGCCCAGATTCCGCAAAATGGTTTGAGGCCATGAAATCGGAGATGGGATCCATGTATGAGAATAAAGTGTGGACTTTGGTGGAGTTGCCCGATGATCGGCAAGCCATATTGTATAAATGGATCTTCAAGAGGAAGACAGATGCTGATAGTAGTGTTACTATCTACAAAGCTCGACTTGTCGCAAAAAGGTTTTCGACAAGTTCAAGGTGTTGACTACAATGAGATTTTCTCAACTGTAGTGATGCTTAAGTCTGTCCGAATCATGTTAGCAATTGCCACATTTTATGAAATCTGGCAAATGGATGTCAAAACTGCATTCTTTAATGATTTTCTTAAAGAAGAGTTGTATATGATGCAACCAGAAGGTTTTGTCAATCCTAAAGGTGCTAACAAAATGTGCAAGCTCCAGCGATCCATCTATGGACTGGTGCAAGCGTCTCAGAGTTGGAATATACGCTTTGATAAGTTGATCAAAGCATATAGTTTTATACAGACTTGCGGAGAAGCCTGTATTTACAATAAAGTGAGTGGGAGCACTACCGCTTTTCTGATAAATATATGTGATTAACATATTGTTGATCAGAAATGATGTAGAATTTTTCTGGAAGGCATAAAGGAGTATTTGAAAGGAGTTCTTTAAAAGAAAGACCTCAGTAAAGCTACTTACATATTGAGCATCAAGATCTATTGAGATAGATCAAGACGCTTGATAAGTTTTTCAATAAGTACATACCTTGTCAAGATTTTGAAATAGTTCAAAATGGAATAGTCAAAGAAAGAGTTCTTGCCTGTGTTGCAAAGGTGTGAAATTGAGTAAGACTCAAATCCCGACCACGGCAGAAAATAGAAAGAGAATGAAAAGTCATTCCCTATGCCTCAATCATAGGTTCTATAAAGTATGCTATGCTATGTACCAGACCTATTGTATACCTTGCTCTATATTTGGCAAGGGAGTACAATAGTGATCTAGGAGTAGATCAGTGGACATTGGTCAAGAATATCCTTAGTAAGGACTAAGGAAATATTCTCAATTATGGAGGTGATAAAAGAGCCCGTCATAAAGAGTTACATATGTGCAAGCTTTTACACTGATCCAGATGACTCTAAGTCTCAATCTGCATACATATTGAAAGTGGGAGCAATTAGCTAGAGTAGCTCCGTGCAGAGCATTGTAGACATAGAATATTTGCAAAATACACACGGCTCTGAATGTGACAGACCCGTTGACTAAGCTTCTCTCACGAGCAAAACATGATCACACCTTAGTACTCTTGGGTGTTAATCACATAGCGATGTGAACTAGATTATTGACTCTAGTAAACCCTTTGGGTGTTGGTCACATGACGATGTGAACTATGGGTGTTAATCACATACAGATATGAATATTGGTGTTAAATCACATGGCGATGTGAACTAGATTATTGACTCTAGTGCAAGTGGGAGACTGAAGGAAATATGCCCTAGAGGCAATAATAAAGTTATTATTTATTTCCTTATTTCATAATAAATGTTTATTATTCATGCTAGAATTGTATTAACCGAAAACATGATACAGGTGTGAATACATAGACAAACATAGTGTCACTAGTATGCCTCTACTTGACTAGCTCATTAATCAAAGATGGTTATGTTTCCTAGCCATAGACATGTGTTGTCATTTGATTAACGGGATCACATCATTAGGAGAATGATGTGATTGACTTGACCCATTCCGTTAGCTAACACTTGATCGTTTAGTATGTTGCTATTGCTTTCTTCATGACTTATACAAAGTTCCTACAACTATGAGATTATGCAACTCCTGTTTACGGAGGAACACTTTGTGTGCTACCAAACGTCACAACGTAAATGGGTGATTATAAAGGAGCTCTACAGGTGTCTCCGAAGGTACATGTTGGGTTGGCGTATTTCGATATTAGGATTTGTCACTCCGATTGTCGGAGAGGTATCTCTGGGCACTCTCGGTAATGCACATCACTATAAGCCTTGCAAGCAATGTAACTAATGAGTTAGTTACAGAATGATGCATTACATAACGAGTAAAGAGACTTGCCGGTAACGAGATTGAACTAGGTATTGAGATACCGATGATGGAATCTCGGGCAAGTAACATACCGATGACAAAGGGAACAACGTGTGTTGTTATGCGGTTTGACCGAGAAAGATCTTCGTAGAATATGTAGGAGCCAAGACGAGTATCCAGGTTCCGCTATTGGTTATTGACCGGAAACGTGTTTCGGTCATGTCTACATAGTTCTCGAAACCGTAGGGTCCGCACGCTTAAGGTTTCAATGACAATTTTATTATGAGTTTATGAGTTTTGATGTACCGAAGGAGTTCGGAGTCCCGGATGAGACCGGGGACATGACTAGGAGTCTCAAAATGGTCGAGACATAAAGATCGATATATTGGACGACTATATTCGAACTTCGGAAAGGTTCCGAGTGATTCGGGTATTTATCGGAGTACCGGAGAGTTACGGGAATTCGCCGGGAAGAAGTATTGGGCCTTATTGGGCCATACGGGAAAGAGAGAGGGGCTGCCTAGGGCAATCCGCGCCCCCCAAGGCCTAGTCCGAATTGGACTAAGGGGAGGGGCCGCACCCCCTCCTTCCTTCCCTTCTCTCTTCCCCTTCCTTCTCTCCTACTCCTACTAGAAAAGGAGGAGTCCTACTCCCGGTGGGAGTAGGACTCCCCCCTTGGGCGCGCCTCCTCCTCCTTGGCCGGCCCTCCTCCCCTTGCTCCTTTATATACGGGGGCAGGGGGGCACCCCATGAAACACAAGTTGATCTTCGTGATCGTTCCTTAGCCGTGTGCGGTGCCCCCCTTCCACCATATTCCACCTCGGTCATATCGTTGCGGTGCTTAGGCGAAGCCCTGCATCGGTAGAACATCATCGTCGTCACCACGCTGTCGTGCTGACGGAACTCATCCCCAACATCCTGCTGGATCTGAGTTCGGGGATCGTCATCGAGCTGAACGTGTGCTGAACTCGAAGGTGCCGTACGTTCGGTACTCGGATCGGTCGGATCGTGAAGATGTACGACTACATCAACCGCGTTGTCATAACGCTTCCGCTTACGGTCTACGAGGGTACGTGGACAACACTCTCCCCTCTTGTTGCTATGCATCACCATGATCTTGCGTGTGCGTAGGAATTTTTTTGAAATTACTACGTTCCCCAACAGTGGTATCAGAGCCAGGTTTTATGCGTAGATGTCATATGCACGAGTAGAACACAAGTGAGTTGTGGGCGATACAAGTCATACTGCTTACCAGCATGTCATACTTTGGTTTGGCGGTATTGTTGGATAAAGCGTCCCGGACCAACATTACGCGTATGCTTACGCGAGACTGGTTCTACCGACGTGCTTTGCACACAGGTGGCTGGCGGGTGTGAGTTTCTCCAACTTTAGTTGAACCGAGTGTGGCTACGCCCGGTCCTTGCGAAGGTTAAAACAACACTAACTTGACGAACTATCGTTGTGGCTTTGATGCGTAGGTAAGAACGGTTCTTGCTCAGCCCGTAGCAGCCACATAAAATTTGCAACAACAAAGTAGATGACGTCTAACTTGTTTTTGCAGGGCATGTTGTGATGTGATATGGTCAAGACGTGATGCTATATTTTATTGTATGAGATGATCATGTTTTGTAACTGAAGCTATCGGCAACTGGCAGGAGCCATATGGTTGTCGCTTTATTGTATGAAATGCAAACGCCCTGTAATTGCTTTACTTTATCACTAAGCGGTAGCGATAGTCGTAGAAGCAATAGACGGTGTAAACGACAACGATGCTACGATGGAGATCAAGGTGTCGCGCCGGTGACGATGGTGATCACGACGGTGCTTCGGAGATGGAGATCACAAGCACAAGATGATGATGGCCATATCATATCACTTATATTGATTGCATGTGATGTTTATCCTTTATGCATCTTATCTTGCTTTGATTGATGGTAGCATTTTAAGATGATCTCTCACTAAATTATCAAGAAGTGTTCTCCCTGAGTATGCACCGTTGTGAAAGTTCTTCGTGCCGAGACACCACGTGATGATCGGGTGTGATAAGCTCTACGTTCAAATACAACGGGTGCAAAACAGTTGCACAAGCGGAATAATCAGGTTAAACTTGATGAGCCTAGCATATACAGATATGGCCTTGGAACACGAAGACCAAAAGGTCGAGCGTGAATCATATAGTAGATATGATCAACATATTGATGTTCACCATTAAAAACTACTCCATCTCACGTGATGATCGAACATGGTTTAGTTGATTTGGATCACGTGATCACTTAGATGACTAGAGAGATGTCTGTCTAAGTGGGAGTTCTTACGTAATATGATTAATTGAACTTAAATTTATCATGAACTTAGTCCTGGTAGTATTTTGCAAATTATGTTGTAGATCAATAGCTCGCGTTGTTGCTTTCATATGTTTATTTTGATACGTTCCTAAAGAAAAATTGTGTTGAAAGATGGTAGTAGCAATGATGCGGATTGGATCCGTGATCTGAGGTTTATCCTCATTGCTGCACAGAAGAATTATGTCCTTAATGCACCGCTAGGTGACAAACCTATTGCAGGAGCAGATGCAGACGTTATGAATGTTTGGCTAGCTCAAAATGATGACTACTTGATAGTTTAGTGCACCATGCTTAAAACGGCTTAGAATCGGGACTTCAAAGACGTTATGAACGTCATGGACCATATGAGATGTTCCAGGAGTTGAAGTTAATATTTCCAGCAAATACCCGAGTTGAGAGATATGAAGTCTCCAACAAGTTCTATAGCTAAAAGATGGAGGAGAATCGCTCAACTAGTGAGCATGTGCTCAGATTGTCTGGGTACTACAATCGCTTGAATCAAGTGGGAGTTAATCTTCCAGATAAGATAGTGATTGACAGAGTTCTCTAGTCACCATCACCAAGTTACTAGAACTTCGTGATGAACTATAGTATGCAAGGGATGACGAAAACGATTCCCGAGCTCTTCGTGATGTTGAAATCGACGAAGGTAGAAATCAAGAAAGAGCATCAAGTGTTGATGATTGACAAGACCACTGGTTTCAAGAGAAGGGCAAAGGGAAAGAAAGGGAAACTTCAAGTAGAATGGCAAACAAGTTGTCACTCCCGTGAAGAAGACCAAAGCTGGACCAAAGCCTGAAACTGAGTGCTTACACTTCAAAGGAAATGGTCACTGGAAACGGAAATTCCCTGAATATTTGGTGGATAAGAAGGATGGCACAGTGAACAAGGGTATATTTGATATACAGGTTATTGATGCGTGCCTTACTAGTGTTTATAGTAGCCCCTGAGTATTTGATACTTGTTCGGTTGCTAAGATTAGTGACTCAAAACAGGAGTTACAGAATAAACAGAGACTAGTTGAAGGGGAAGTGACGATGAGTGTTGGAAGTAGTTCCAAGATTGATATGATCATCATCGCACACTCCCTATACTTTCGGGATTAGTGTTAAACCTAAATAAATGTTATTTGGCGTTTGCATTGAGCATGAATATGATTTGATCATGTTTATTGCAATATGGTTATTCATTTAAAGTCAGAGTATAATTGTTATTCTGTTTACATGAATAAAACCTTCAAATGGTTATACACCCAATGAAAAAGTTTGTTGGATCTCGATAGTAGTGATACACGTATTCATAATGTTGAAGCCAAAAGATGTAGAGTTGATAATGATAGTGCAACTTATTTGTGGCACTGCCATTTAGGTCATATCGATGTAAAGCGCATGAAGAAACTCCATACTGATGGACTTTTGGAATCACTTGGTACTTGTGAACCGTGCCTCATGGGCAAGATGACTAAAACGCCGTTCTCCGGAACTATGGAGCGAGCAACTGATTTATTGGAAATCATACATACTGATGTATGTGGTCCAATGAATATTGAGGCTTGCGGCGGGTATCGTTATTTTCTCACCTTCACAGATGATTTGAGCAGATATGGGTATATCTACTTGATGAAACACAAGTCTGAAACATTTGAAAAGTTCAAAGAATTTCAGAGTGAAGTGGAAAATCATCGTAACAAGAAAATAAAATTTCTACGATCTGATCGTGGAGGAGAATATTTGAGTTACGAGTTTGGTTTACATTTGAAACAATGCGGAATAGTTTCGCAACTCACGCCACCCGGAACACCACAACGAAATGGTGTGTCCGAACGTCGTAATCGTACTTTACTAGATATGGTGCGATCTATGATGTCTCTTACTGATTTACCGCTATCGTTTTGGGGTTATGCTTTAGAGACGGCTGCATTCATGTTAAATAGGGCACCATCAAAATTCGTTGAGACGACGCCTTATGAACTGTGGTTTGGCAAGAAACCAAAGTTGTCGTTTCTTAAAGTTTGGAGTTGCGATGCTTATGTGAAAAAGTTTCAACCTGATAAGCTCGAACCCAAATCGAAGAAGTGTGTCTTCATAGAATACCCAAAGGTAACTATTGGGTACACCTTCTATCACAGATCCGAAGGCAAGTTATTCATTGCTAAGATGGATCCTTTCTAGAGAAGGAGTTTCTCTTGAAAGAAGTGAGTGGGAGGAAAATAGAGCTTGATAAGGTAATTTGTATCTTCTCCCGAATTGGAAAGTAGTTCATCACAGAAATCAGTTCCAGTGATTCCTACACCAATTAGTGAGGAAGCTAATGATGATGATCATGAAACTTCAGATCAAGTTACTACAAAACCTCATAGGTCTTCCAAAGTACAGTCGGCACCAGAGTGGTATGGTAATCCTGTTCTGGAAGTCATGTTACTAGACCATGATGAACCTATGAACTATGAGGAAGCGATGATGAGCCCAGATTCCGCGAAATGGTTTGAGGCCATGAAATCTGAGATGGGATCCATGTATGAGAACAAAGTGTGGACTTTGGTGGAGTTGCCCGATGATCGGCAAGCCATATTGTATAAATGGATCTTCAAGAGGAAGACAGATGCTGATAGTAGTGTTACTATCTACAAAGCTTGACTTGTCGCAAAAAGGTTTTTGACAAGTTCAAGGTGTTGACTACAATGAGATTTTCTCAACTGTAGCGATGCTTAAGTCTGTCCGAATCATGTTAGCAATTGCCACATTTTATGAAATCTGGCAAATGGATGTCAAAACTGCATTCTTTAATGGTTTTCTTAAAGAAGAGTTGTATATGATGCAACCAGAAGGTTTTGTCAATCCTAAAGGTGCTAACAAAATGTGCAAGCTCCAGCGATCCATCTATGGACTGGTGCAAGCATCTCAGAGTTGGAATAAACGCTTTGATAAGTTGATCAAAGCATATAGTTTTATACAGACTTGCGGAGAAGCCTGTATTTACAATAAAGTGAGTGGGAGCACTACCGCTTTTCTGATAAATATATGTGATTAACATATTGTTGATCAGAAATGATGTAGAATTTTTCTGGAAGGCATAAAGGAGTATTTGAATGGAGTTCTTTAAAAGAAAGACCTCAGTAAAACTACTTACATATTGAGCATCAAGTTCTATTGAGATAGATCAAGACGCTTGATAAGTTTTTCAATAAGTACATACCTTGTCAAGATTTTGAAATAGTTCATAATGGAATAGTCAAAGAAAGAGTTCTTGCCTGTGTTGCAAAGGTGTGAAATTGAGTAAGACTCAAATCCCGACCACGGCAGAAAATAGAAAGAGAATGAAAAGTCATTCCCTATGCCTCAATCATAGGTTCTATAAAGTATGCTATGCTATGTACCAGACCTATTGTATACCTTGCTCTATATTTGGCAAGGGAGTACAATAGTGATCTAGGAGTAGATCAGTGGACATTGGTCAAGAATATCCTTAGTAAGGACTAAGGAAATATTTCTCGATTATGGAGGTGATAAAAGAGACCGTCATAAAGAGTTACATATGTGCAAGCTTTTACACTGATCCAGATGACTCTAAGTCTCAATCTGGATACATATTGAAAGTGGGAGCAATTAGCTAGAGTAGCTCCGTGCAGAGCATTGTAGACATAGAATATTTGCGAAATACATACGGCTCTGAATGTGACAGACCCGTTGACTAAGCTTCTCTCACGAGCAAAACATGATCACACCTTAGTACTCTCTGGGTGTTAATCACATAGTGATGTGAACTAGATTATTGACTCTAGTAAATCCTTTGGGTGTTGGTCACATGACGATGTGAACTATGGGTGTTAATCACATACAGATATGAATATTGGTGTTAAATCACATGGCGATGTGAACTAGATTATTGACTCTAGTGCAAGTGGGAGACTGAAGGAAATATGCCCTAGAGGCAATAATAAAGTTATTATTTATTTCCTTATTTCATAATAGATGTTTATTATTCATGCTAGAATTGTATTAACCGAAAACATGATACATGTGTGAATACATAGACAAACATAGTGTCACTAGTATGCCTCTACTTGACTAGCTCATTAATCAAAGATGGTTATGATTCCTAGCCATAGACATGTGTTGCCATTGGATTAACGGGATCACATCATTAGGAGAACGATGTGATTGACTTGACGCATTCCGTTAGCCTAGCACTTGATCGTTTAGTATGTTGCTATTGCTTTCTTCATGACTTATACAAAGTTCCTACAACTATGAGATTATGCAACTCCTTTTACCGGAGGAACACTTTGTGTGCTACCAAACGTCACAACGTAAATGGGTGATTATAAAGGAGCTCTACATGTGTCTCCGAAGGTACATGTTGGGTTGGCGTATTTCGATATTAGGATTTGTCACTCCGATTGTCGGAGAGGTATCTCTGGGCACTCTCGGTAATGCACATCACTATAAGCCTTGCAAGCAATGTAACTAATGAGTTAGTTATGGAATGATGCATTACATAACGAGTAAAGAGACTTGCCGGTAACGAGATTGAACTAGGTATTGAGATACCGACGATCGAATCTCGGGCAAGTAACATACCGATGACAAAGGGAACAACGTATGTTGTTATGCGGTTTGACCGAGAAAGATCTTCGTAGAATATGTAGGAGCCAATATGAGCATCCAGGTTCCGCTATTGGTTATTGACCGGAAACGTGTTTCGGTCATGTCTACATAGTTCTCGAACCCGTAGGGTCCGCACGCTTAAGGTTTCAATGACAGTTTTATTATGAGTTTATGAGTTTTGATGTACCGAAGGAGTTCGGAGTCCCGGATGAGATCAGGGACATGACGAGGAGTCTCGAAATGGTGGAGACGTAAAGATCGATATATTGGACGACTATATTCAAAGTTCGGAAAGGTTCCGAGTGATTCGGGTATTTTTCGGAGTACCGGAGAGTTACGGGAATTCGCCGGGGAGTATATGGGCCTTATTGGGCTATACGGGAATAGAGGAGAGAGGCCAAAAGGAAAGAGGCCTACGCCCATTCCGTTAGCCTTATCAGAGATGGTTATGTTTCCTAGCCATGGACAAAAGAGTTGTCATTTGATTAATGGGGTCACATCATTAGGAGAACGATGTGATTGACTTGACCCATTCCGTTAGCCTAGCACTTGATCGTTTAGTATGTTGCTATTGCTTTCTTCATGACTTATACAAAGTTCATACAACTATGAGATTATGCAACTCCTTTTACCGGAGGAACACTTTGTGTGCTACCAAACGTCACAACGTAAATGGGTGATTATAAAGGAGCTCTACATGTGTCTCCGAAGGTACATGTTGGGTTGGCGTATTTCGATATTAGGATTTGTCACTCCGATTGTCGGAGAGGTATCTCTGGGCACTCTCGGTAATGCACATCACTATAAGCCTTGCAAGCAATGTAACTAATGAGTTAGTTATGGAATGATGCATTACATAACGAGTAAAGAGACTTGCCGGTAACGAGATTGAACTAGGTATTGAGATACCGACGATCGAATCTCGGGCAAGTAACATACCGATGACAAAGGAAACAACGTATGTTGTTATGCGGTTTGACCGAGAAAGATCTTCGTAGAATATGTAGGAGCCAATATGAGCATCCAGGTTCCGCTATTGGTTATTGACCGGAAACGTGTTTCGGTCATGTCTACATAGTTCTCGAACCCGTAGGGTCCGCACGCTTAAGGTTTCAATGACAGTTTTATTGTGAGTTTATGAGTTTTGATGTACCGAAGGAGTTCGGAGTCCCGGATGAGACTGGGGACATGACTAGGAGTCTCAAAATGGTCGAGACGTAAAGATCGATATATTGGACGACTATATTCAAACTTCGGAAAGGTTCCGAGTGATTCGGGTATTTATCGGAGTACCGGAGAGTTACGGGAATTCGCCGGGAAGAAGTATTGGGCCTTATTGGGCCATACGGGAAAGAGAGAGGGGCTGCGTAGGGCAAGCCGCGCGCCCCCCAAGGCCTAGTCCGAATTGGACTAGGGGGAGGGGCCGCACCCCCTCCTTCCTTCCCTTCTCTCTTCCCCTTCCTTCTCTCCTACTCCTACTAGGAAAGGAGGAGTCCTACTCCCGGTGGGAGTAGGACTCCCCCCTTGGGCGCGCCTCCTCCTCCTTGGTCGGCCTTCCTTCCCTTGCTCCTTTATATACGGGGGCAGGGGGGCACCCCATGAAACACAAGTTGATCTTCGTGATCGTTCCTTAGCCGTGTGCGGTGCCCCCTTCCACCATATTCCACCCCGGTTATATCGTTGCGGTGCTTAGGCGAAGCCCTGCATCGGTAGAACATCATCATCGTCACCACGCCGTCCTGCTGACGGAACTCATCCCTGACACCCTGCTGGATCGGAGTCCGAGGATCGTCATCGAGCTGAACGTGTGCTGAACTCGGAGGTGCCGTACGTTCGGTACTCGGATCGCTCGGATCGTGAAGACGTACGACTACATCAACTGTGTTGTCATAACGCTTCCGCTTACGGTCTACGAGGGTACGTGGACAACACTCTCCCCTCTCGTTGCTATGCATCACCATGATCTTGCGTGTGCGTAGGAATTTTTTTGAAATTACTACGTTGCCCAACATGGATAACTTAATATCTGCAGCAAAGTATTTAGTAGCAAAGTAGTATGGAAGTAACGGTAACAGTGGCAAAGGTAACAGTAGCAGCTTTGTAGTAATTGTAACAGTGGCAACGGAAAAGTAACTAAGCAAAGAGCAATATGTGTAAAAGCTCGTAGGCATTGGATCGGTGATGGATAATTATGCCGGATGCAGTTCATCATGTAACAGTTATAACATAGGGTGACACAGAACTAGCTCCAATTCATCAATGTAATGGAGGCATGTATTCCGAATATAGTCATACGTGCTTATGGAAAAGAACTTGCATGACATCTTTTGTCCTACCCTCCCGTGGCAGCGGGGTCCTATTGGAAACTAAGGGATATTAAGGCCTCTTTTAATAGAGTACTGGACCAAAGCATTAACACATAGTGAATACATGAACTCCTCAAACTACGGTCATCACCGAGAGTGGTCCCGATTATTGTCACTTCGGGGTTGTCGGATCATAACACATAGTAGGTGACTATTGACTTGCAAGATAGGATCAAGAACTCACATATATTCATGAAAACATAATACGTTCAGATCTGAAATCATGACTCTCGGGCCCTAGTGACAAGCATTAAGCATACCAAAGTCATAGCAACATCAATCTCAGAACATAGTAGATACTAGGGATCAAACACTAACAAAATTAACTCGATTACATGGTAAATCTCATCCAACCCATCACCGTCCAGCAAGCCTACGATGGAATTACTCACGCACGGTGGTGAGCATCATGAAATTGGTGATGGAGGATGGTTGATGATGACGACGACGACGGATTCCCCTCTCTGGAGCCCCGAACGGACTCCAGACCAGCCCTCCCGAGAGAGTTTAGGGCTTGGCGGCGGCTCAGTATCGCAAAACGTGATGAATCCTTCTCTCTGATTTTTTTCTCCCCGAACGCGAATATATGGAGTTGTAGTTGAGGTCGTGGAGCTCCAGGGGGCCCACGAGGCAGGGGCGCGCCCAGGGGGGCAGGCGCGCCCCACCTTCATGGACAGGGTGTGGGCCCCCTGGTCTTGATTCTTTCGCCAGTATTTTTTATTATTTCCAAAAATATTCTCCTGAAGTTTTAGGTCATTCCAAGAACTTTTATTTCTGCACAAAAATAACACCATGGCAATTCTGCTGAAAACAGCGTCAGTCCGGGTTAGTTTCATTCAAATCATGCAAGTTAGAGTCCAAAACAAGGGCAAAAGTGTTTGGAAAAGTAGATATGACGGAGACGTATCATTGAGCTGCCCGCCCTAGTTGCTGGAGCTGTTGAGGAAGCTGCCCTTGTTGCTGGAGCTATTGAGGAAGCTGCCCTTGGTGCTGGAGCTGTTGAGGAAACTGCCCTTGGTGGTGCAACAATAGAGGAGGCAGCTGCCCTGGTCCCTAGCTAGAGGTGTTGATGCAGCTTCACTTGGTGTGGCTCTCCTAGTTGGTGCCCTACTTCCTTGTGTGGTACCCTCCTCTCCCCTATTAGACTGCATTTAATAATGGTAGCAAGTTAATACATTCAACTATCAAAAAACAAAAAAATGGCAGCAAGTACAAACCTCATGCTTGTGCTTTCTCATTGCTAGCTTTAGGGTCTTTCGGCATGATGTGTATCTGTTATTGCAATTGCTGCATTTAATTGAGGCCATCCTAGATTTATCTTTATGTGCTGGGGGCTCAAACAGGCTCCTAATTTTGGTCTTGGGCCAAAGATCAGGTCCAGGTATAGGAAATATGATGGGGTTGTATGCTGCCAAATATATAGGCTTTTTGAAGAAGTCATACACAAAGCTTCAGGCCTCAGTCTGGCTTTGGTAATAGCTAATACTACATGATTGCATGGCACTGTAGTCATATCATTTTTTGCACCCACATGTCCTATGTTGCAAGTTAACTGAATATGTTTTCTCATTGCATGTCACTTTGTAAATATTTGGCCCAGCTAGCCATCAATGCTCTTGCAGTTCCTAGAATGCTTCTTTGCTTCTTCAAGCAACTCTGCATATGTTGGACATATATCCCACTTAGCATCCTCTGTTTTTGTCCTATTTCCATTGAACCTAACCATCAACTTAGTCCCGATTCCATCTACCATGGTCTTTATTGGTTTACCCCTCACATCTAATATCATCTTGTTAAACACATCACAAACATTGTTGAAATTAAGTCAGTTTTGCAATTCAAGTCCATGGCATATCTAGCCCAAGAATGTCTAGGAACTTTATTAAGCCAAGCCCAAGCAGCCTTACACTCTTATTTAAGAGCATCCATTGCAGCAAGATGGCCATGTTCAGTATAAGAGTAACTAGCCTTGTCCATGTACTTCTTTAATTCTGACCCCCTAAAACCAGAAGTCTGAAAGTTCTGATAGATGTGTCTAAGGCAGAATCTATGTGGACAATTGGGGAATACATGGTTTACAACATTTAGAAGGCGCTGTTTGAAAAAAAATGACCAAAATCATAACTACATCCAAGTAAATAATATGAACTAGCTAGTACTAAGCAATGGATATGAGCAACAACTAAGCAATGGATATGAACTAGTACTAAGCAATGGATATGAGCAACAACTAAGCAATGAATATGAACTACTACTAAACAATCACATTAAACTACAACTATGCAATCACTTTGAACTACAACTAAGCAATCAATATGAGAAAGAACAAGGAAATTACCTTCTGTCTATCAGAGATTATGGTGTAATAACCAAATCTCCCTGATTCTCCACCAAGTGCTATCTTTAGTTCTGTGAGAAACCAAGTCCAACTCTTTGTAGTCTGGGCCTTGCTGTGCAAGGTGAGCACGTTTGAGGCCGAGGCCGGCATGCACCTGGGCGACTCGCCGCCTTGCATGCGTGCAACTCGTACTCCCACGTGCATGCATCACGTCCTCGTCTCCTCGTCGTGCCTGAGTCTTGTATCGTGCAGCCGCGTGCATTGAGCAGCAGTGCGTACTCGCCATGTGAGAGCCCAGCGTGCAGTCCCGCGTGGAGGCCGACCATCTAGTCCAGCGTGTGCGTGTGGTAAGGCCGTTCAGTCCAGTCTGACACCCGCGTCGATGAGGGAAACCAGTGTGCTGCGTGCAGACCCGCGTGGAGGCCAACGACGCCAATGGCGGGATCTCCCATAGCAGTGCCATTGGGAGGGGCAGCGTGAGGAAATAGATCGATATCTTCCTCTGGCTCTTTTAGGGCGATAGCAATCGTGTTGGGCCATAGAAAAGTTGGCGTGTGAGGGACGCGCGTGCACATTGGGCATCGTCAGGGCGACCTCCATGCTGAGAGATCGTGGCCATGCCTTCCTCATCTCGTGCGTCTCCGCATGGGGAGGTTCAGGCCATGCCACCGCGCCTCGCGTTGGATGGTGCCGCTGCCTCCACGATTGATGTTCATGTCGTGAGGTTGTCGGTAGCGAGGATGCGGGGGATTCAAAATCGTGGGTTTTGGTTCGATGGACAACCTCATTTTGGAAAACCTTTTAGATGAGAGCTATTATATGGAAGAAGAACTATGAAATCTTCAGACGTCCCGCGTGGACATGCCCGGCTAAGGGTGATACTTGATCCATCAATGGCTTTAACCACCATTACAATGTGCTAGGAATTTTTTTCTTTTCTTTCAAGCCACTCATTTCATTGTTACCATATATTATATTAATAATAATTGATTGATGGAAACAAGGAGTACCATCATCGAGCAAAAACCTACAATAGATGTTCATAGGCGAGGCAAGAAAATAGGAAAGATCCAAAATTAACATTACATACGTTGACAGGACATTCTAGTAGGCTTCTAGTAGTAGTATTGTATACTGTAATAAAACGACTTCGTGCCATTCTTCGGTTCTTTAGTGCAAGGAGGCAATATTGCTTGTAGCGGCACCATCTCTATTCTGCACCTCAGACAAAGCCTCGAAAATTCTGGTCACTTCAGCAAGGGTTAAATCTTTATCACCCTCGGTTGGATTGTTCCGAAGACTGTTGAAGACCTCCAGAGCCACATCATCGACGTTCATCTCGACAGCGGTTGGCTCGAGAAGACCCTGCAACACACAAACCCAAGTAAGATTTGCAAGGAACAGAGATGAAAGACTTGAAGATTTTTTTGGACCCAAGTTTGAAGACTTAATGAAGATTTTCGTACCCAAATCGGAAATAGTAACATTTGTAGCAGCAAGAGGGGTCGAAGGTAGGAGAGAAGAGGTATCGTTGATGTCCCGAGCACGAGGTCGCAAAGCCTCGTCGCCACGAGGTAGAGCGCCGCCATTGCTCTCGCCGACTCGATCCGCTGCTGCCTTTTCTTCCTGGGTCAAGGTGCAGGTTGTTGGGGCTAGCTTTATCAACCGTGTGCGTCGACCGGGGGCCGGGGGCTCCAGTATATAAAGGCCCGGGCCGTCAGTCCGTCTCTGTTTTGTGATCGTCTCTGCTGCGGCCTTGCCGGTGAAGAAAGACAACTCCATAACCGGCCCGCTCTCGGTTTCTCCCTTGTTGCGTTTTCCGGATCGGAGACTTCACAAGGCTATTTTTTTTCCGGAGAAACCGTCTACTCCCTCCGTTTCTAAATTCTAAATATAATAAGATATTTTAAAGATTTCAATATGGACATATATACCGATGTATATAGACATATTTTAGAGTGTAGATTCACTCATTTTTTTCGTATGTAGTCCACATTAGACTCTTTAAAAGGTCTTATATTTAAAAACGGACGGAGTATTCATCAACCGTCAAGATAGTACACGGCGCGCCACCATCATCACCCCTCCCTCATCGACGCCGGGCAAACCTTGCTGTAGTAGACATCCAGAAAATCGTCGTGCTAAGACCCAATAAGACCAGCACATCAAAATAGCAATCACCATAGATTAAGAGAAGAGTAGATCGGAACACAGACTAACACACAATTACGAAAACCAGATCCACGAGCGTATATTTATGTCGGATAAAGGACAATAGGATTGCAGTAGAAGAATTTTTGTGTTGGCCAGCTCGATAGTCCTACAATCATGTCATATCAAATGCAAATTTTCATACTAAGAAAATGCAATTGATCGCCTGGCTTTATTCTTCTCTTACTATTTTTTAGGGTACCTAGTTTCGTTCCTCCTTTCTGCAGTTAGAACTTTATATTCACTAGTTAGTGTGCATATGCAATGCACGTATTCCTGATGAAGAAAAAACATGCTCATCCTAGTTACTAGGCAAACACTGAACAAAAATAAATAATAAAAGTCTAGTGAAGTACTACTAAATATTAAAAAAATCAATAGATCATAATGATGCACTAATAATAAACTAATTATTTGCTTTTGGCACATGAATAATGATTTAATTTGTTGTATTCAATGGAGGAGATTTCCTATATGGAGAAGTGTCAATAACATATGCAAACTTCTCATGCAAAAGGTATATAGTGAAACTTTTGGGTGACGTTGTTGTATTCTATAGGTATATAGCATTCTTCCACAGACAAGGATGCACGCTCTAGGTAAAAGCATCTACAGCCAAACCTAGCTAATCGGACAATGATCGGTCATCCCACAAATATTTGCTTCCACTACCGGGTATCTCATTAGCAAATCCTCAAATTCATCACATGCAACGTAAACATAACTCTACGGAAATACATCTTGATCCCACACATATCACCCGGCTACTTAATCACGCATGCCATCGGACTACCAAAAATTGGCATATGTTGTACTACATCATACATGACCTATCACTATCAAAAATTAGCATGTTCTACATACTAAAGCTATGGAGAAAGATCATCCATGGCTGCCCTTGCCCTTGTCGTTTCCCTTGGCATCTTTGTCGCGGAAGTAGCGCTAGATGACGCAAAACGGATCGAGTCAAGTTTGCTCACTGCCGAAGTTGCTCGACCCATCATTGGCCTCCTCCTCCTCTTCTTTGAGGGGAGAGGACGGGCAGTTCGGCCATGGCACGAACCACCCGGTTTTGCCCCCCGGCGAGGGCACACATCGTCCTCCTTTTTCACTTCTCGAGGATGCGGTCACGGATGGCTTCCTCGTCCAAGGCGATGTGCGACTCCGCTCCCTTCCCCTCGGCCTCGAGCATTACCGCAGCCTCCCCCGCTCTCTGCCTTGCACGGTGGGCACGCTGCACCGTAGCACCATACGGCCCGTGGCACATGTCGATGTTCACCTCTGACTCGAAGCCCGAATCCACGGGGACGAGGCACCATCGAAGGGGTTGCGCCGCCACCCCGGGATTGGGGCACCGTAAACTGGTCACCACGTATAGCGAGGCCGCGGTCACGTGCCTCGAGTCACCATCCCCGGTGGATCCGAGCGCCATTTGCGCTAACACAATGGATTCCTGCCGGATCAAGTGCGACCGTGGTCGGTAGCACTCCTCGCGGGAGCGCGAGAGATCCATGTGGATAACCATCTCGTACTCGTCTTCATATGGGACGAGGTCCCAGTCGACGGATCGGGAGATCCCAGAGTCAGATCCGACACCGTCGTGTCGGAGAAGGCCGGAATGGAGATTGGGGTGAAGTATAGTGGAGTGGAGTGGTTAGAGTTTCATTCATGATGAAGATTGGGTGGGCCTGCATGGGGAGGATCTGATGTGGAAGACACGCCTAGTCGCGTCCGGGCCTCCACATATCTGCCCCAGGTATGTGTTGGATTTGAGAGGTGCTGGTCAGCCCTGACGTATAAGGCTAGTATGTGGGGTGCGGCTGGGTCGAGATTTTGTGATCGATCATTGGGCGCGACTATGTTTTGCTGCAAGCAAGACATGGCCAACTCTCATTGAAGGCGCCAACTTAAATGGGTTGGCCCAGCCCGCGCGAGTCCACTGCCTCTTTTTTGACCTTTTGCTTTCCTTTTTTACTTTTTTACACTTTTGAAAAAATTTAAACATATCTATTCAAAATATACCTTTTTATTTATTTTTTTTGAAAAAAGTTAATCATGCATTTGAAAAATGTAAAATGTGTATAAAAAATGTCGACCATGTATACGAAAAATGGATACAAATAATATACAATGTGTGTGAAAAAGTTGATAATGTATTTAAAATATGTTAATCAAGCATTTGAAAAAATGTTAAATAAGTATTTGCACATGTTAATAAAGCATTTGAAAAATGTTAAATGTGTATAGAAAAAATGTTGACCATGTATTAAAAAATTATGAAATCTTTTTATCATGTATGTGAAATTGTTAATCAAGCATTTTAAAAATATTGAAAAGTATTTAAAAAATTAATCAAGCACTTGGAAAATGTAAAATGTGTATTGATCATGCATCCAATAAAATGTTAATCTTGCAGTTAAAAAATGTTGATAAAGAATTTGGAAAATATTAAAATATGCATAAGAAAAAATGTTGACCATGTATTAGAAAATATTAATCTTGTAGTAGAAAAAAATGTTAATCAAGTATTTTCAAACCTTTAGAGTGTGTATAGGAAAACTATTGACCATGTCTTCAAAAAATGTAATTAAAAATTCGAAAACTGTAAATTGTGTATAGGAAAAATTCTGACCATTTATTAAAAAATGTTGACCGTTTATTTCAAAAAGTGTTGACAAACATATATTTAAGAAAAATGTAAATCATGTATGCGAAAAATGTTCAATGTGTATCAAAAAAGAGTTTCATGTGTACACTAAAAATGTATATTGTGTACTGAGAAAACCTACATGAAAAAATAAAAATGAAGTAAACCAAACTATAATGAAAAAACGATGAAAAAAACAAAGAAAATCGGAGTATATGAAAGAAAGAAGGAAAACGAAGAAGAAACCGATGGAGAAATAAAGAAAATCAAAGAAAAAAGAAGAGAATGTGAAAAAAAAAGAAAAGAACAACGGAAGAAAACCAACAGAAAAAAGAAATAAAGAAAAAAGAAAAAGAATAAAAATGAGAATACCAGAGCGAGGCGAGCAAACCAGTGAACTCACTCGATCGAACGATCTTAGCGAAGGAAAAAAACTGACAATATGGGCTGGCCCACGAGCTACAGTACAGGGTAAAAAGCTTCAGCGAGATTATCTTCCCTCTCGCATAACACGAGATATAGTTCTCGCGTCGGTCACTAACCATGCCGTCCGCCCGGACGCATAGACAACGTTTGAGGAGTCTGGCTGTTGATACTCTAAGGTAATTTGGTTTGTACACATAGAACATATAGTAGTATTCCATTTCCCAACAACTAAAGATGATATTTAAATGTTTCAGTAAAACCAATTTATTCTATATGTACATGTAGATGCTATCTACATGCCTATATAAAAAGCATTAGATAATACAAAGATTTGTAGGCTAAGCAAAGGAAATATAGGAATTTGTCGTTCAAATAAACAAAAAATAACTCATTTTTGTCCACGCATTTTCTTTTTTACATGCACCACATAGTAGGCAGGGGCCAGCAAGGGCCCTGGCCCCACCTAACACCACTGATTTGTTCCTACTATGGAGATGAACAATGCATGATTTAAAAAAAATCCATTAACCAACCCACCTCAACATGCTAATTTGGTGATTCCTACTTCCGACCACATACATACTACATATTTATCGAGTGGTTGGGTCGGGAGCGGCATGTAATGGGACAGAGATGGGCCGGCGCGGAGGAGCGCATGCATAGGTTCGACGGCGGCGGCGTGAGCTAGCGATACGGTGCCATTTTTTTCTAGAGCAAAAGCACTTTTGGAGGAGAAGGTTCGGTGGTGGGAGGTGTGTGGCGCGTGATGTTTGACTAATGTGTTTTTTCAATACGTGATATATGGTATGACAGTTGTTTCCTAATGTAGGTGTAATTCAGGTGCAATGATTCCTAATTAAGGTATTCTGAAGATGATACGCGATACATGGTGTGATGATTTGTTCTAATGAAATTGTAATCAAGTTTCAATGATCCCTAATAAGTTGTTGTAGAGATGATTACAAATATTTAGTAAACATGTGCATTATATGAGATACAACATCGGGACAATCTGGTCCGTTGATGAATGGTGGATATGTGGTTGAGATCAAATGTTTCTAACTCAACTCGCATCTATATCTATACCAATAAAAAAGACCCAAAGGGGCAGATCCAATTAATCTCGTCATCAAATCATGTCAATCCAATGACCTAGACTGCCTCAATGTCGAACGCTCAACACGTTTAGCGTGCAGTTAATTTCATGCCAAATATAGTGCTAATCACATAATAACACGTAAATAATATCATACTTAATATCTGCATGCACTTAATATACTTCCAAATTAATGTGCATTGCACGTACATATTGACTAGTATTTAATAGTAATGGAGATCATGAACCGAGACATCAAATTTCACAGTTTTGTTTTCAGCATTTGGACGAGATGGCATGTTTCTGTATATAGACATGACACGTTTACCTGAACGGCCAATTACCTAGACAACTACTACATCCTCAGTTCCGAATTATAAGATATTTTAAGTTTTTTCTGAATCGGATGTATATAGACGTGTTTTAATGTATTTCTTCACTCATGTCAGTTTGTATGTAGTACATTTTGAAATGTCCAAAACATCTTCTAATTCGAAACAAGGGTTATAGATTTTATGTTCTCTCTCAGTTAGCTCCATGTAAACGGCTATTCAGATTTCCGCTAACTTGTACCGCCACTCAAATCTGGTATGGTCATTGTTGTAGTTTGTCAATCATTGTTTTGATCACTTGTTTTTTTTTCTTTTCCTCGCAAGGCATAGTTTTGGTCTCTTAAGACTTCGCTATTTGCTGTCGTATTTAGTTGTGCATGTCATGTGTGTTCGTGTTGGTTGTGTGCATCTTAGGTTCTTAGCTATGTAAAGGTCAGACCTGTTGTTTGGATCTATTTGATGCTCTATTTTCAGTCAATGAAATCTACCTTTGTTTAAAAAATAAAGATCTGAATATCATCACAGTAATTAGGCAAAATTTGGTCTGTGCCACTATGCACTTGGGATATCGGAAAGCTGCCACTAAATTTTCATGAATTATTGTTATGCCACTAACTAATGCAGCGAAATTAGTCACGTGAGTTGTTGGTGCACGTTGGCTCAAATTGGCATCATTTTGTTCATCTATTAGCACAGAAGATGATGGGTGCTGATTATGCAAAGTGGAGTCATCTGAAGCATGAGTATACGCTGATTGAGGTGATTGTACTGAAGGCATAGAGTGAAACTGAGAAATATCAGGGGAAAGTGGGACATCGGACAAAACATCAAGTGAATGAAATGGGATGTTGGTAGAATTAAGACTTTTATGCCATCGATCTCAAAGAACGTTAACAGAGGTTGCAAATAACAGAAAGAGCCATCATAGAAATAGAGTATGAAAGAAATATACATATCACATAAATCGCATGAAAGTGTGTACTCTTTGAATGTTGTGACAATCCGTTGTAGTTAGCAGTATCACTAGGGCCAGGTTCCTCGTCATGTTGATCATCTATCGGTTGTGAGCAGATATCAGTACAATTTACACTCCTTTCCATCTGAAAAAAGTAAGGAAAAATAAATGAGAAAGAAAGCTAAAATTTCAGAAAATTTCAATTGGGTGATCAACATCTCTAGATATGACTGGAATAGAAGTGTGTACTGAGAAAATATTGAGACAATCTATTATATTCATTCCTGACTGACAGAGGTATATCTGACTGGCAGGAATACTCATATTAGAGAGCGAAGACATTTGGTCTAACCCAGAATGGATATCACAATCAACATTCAGTCTAGAATGCATAAGATTATGAAAGGTGTAGTACATGAAGACATTAAGAACTGGTTAAGAAGCATGAATGAAACATAAATGCAATAAGTTTCATATAACATAACTTTAGGATGAAGAAATAAACAATTAATATGGACAGAAGAGATTTTAGAATCATATAGTATGTTGATGGATGTATTATGAAGAAACTGACATATCCATGGGCGCTGAATCGAGAGAAGGAACAGATTCAGAAATCTGAATCTGTCGATCTGTAAAAGAAGTTCGTTGCGAAAGAAAATCATGTTCCCCAGTTGCCGATACATAATCGTGTGATGACTGAATGTTAGTGACATCCAAATCGTCCGCACATACGTGAGATGGTAAAGAAGACTTTACATCAGATGGTCTGAGTTTCACAAATTTGCATCGATGCATTGGCAGCTAGAAAGATATGAGAGGCCTAGGTGAGTAAGCAAGAATACTCGCAGAACGGAAGGAGTAATAGAAGAAATTACCTGTCGAATTGCAACTTTAATCCATCAAACTCCCCTTTGAAAGATCCCATATTGATAGTGCACAGAATACCCACGGTAGGTGAAGTAGCAAAGGAAAGTAAGTACATGAATGCAAAGGGAATATAATGCATCAGATGAGAGAAGATGGAACAACAATGGTGATGTACAGAAGGAAGAAGAGTTTGTCCCGATTAAGAATGCAGAGACAGGAGGAAGGAGATGAACAAGAAGCAAAGAAGTAAACATATAAGGTCCACCCGTGGTCATAGAGGGGATAATACAACAGTACGTACAACGTATCTGTAGAAGACCGACATGTATAATCGATGTATTTCAACGTATTAATAGCGTAGATAAATTACAGTGGTTTTTAACAATTTTCCAATACACACAAGTGCACGAACCACAGCGCACGCACCTAGTCGGCCGCGCAGGTGCGTGCCCCCCCCCCCTCCCACTTGTGTGCCCTTGCGCATTTTCGGATGGCTTAGTGAAGAAAGACAAATATGCGAAGATACACATTTGCAATAAAATTTGCTTCATGCTCATTTCTTAATTGGTGTTCTTTTACTTGTATAATATCATCTATTATTTTCTTTCGTATGTACGTTTGCCTGGACATCCTGCTTAATCTTTGCCAAAAAATTTTTTGCTTCATCTAAAATTTCATCATCTGTGGTACTGTCTGAATCATATTTGAATTATACTTCAATTTGTATGCATGTATGTATTGGCCTAATGAGTTTTCGATGTATAGTTCCATTTGAACATTTGGCATTCGATATGAGGGTGCTCACTACTTAGTTCTGCCAACTGCTTAACACATGTACGTACATACGTGCATGCCTTGCTAAGAATCTGAGTGGACTATCACGTGACATATGTGGTAAGCAATTCAAACTAATCCAAAAAAAAAAGAACCCGAGTGGACTTGTTGTTGCCGTTTCCACTGTATCCAGCAACTGCAGCACACACTTAATTCGGGACTGACTACATCGCTAAAGCCAAGGGTTAAACGTATCCGATGGCCCGAGGTGTTGCAAGTTTAATTTCGTCCGGTGCGTGTCATTTCTGTTAGACTGTATATATATACGTAGTCTATGTATTAACCTTGTAACATTGAATTGTATCTCTTAGTACCTCCATATAATGAAAGAGCCACACCCCATTTAGGGTGTCGAGTAAGTTCCCAACATATTATGTTTTACATGGTATCAGACTAGGGTTTCGATGTCTTCCGCTGCTCCCACCGCCGCCGCCGCCGGTGCGCCGACTTCCGTCGCTGCCACCGCCGTCGCGCCGGCCCTCGCCCCTATGTCACCGTTCCTCGATTCTAGGCCACTTGCGTCGGCCTACGGAGCCCTGCCGCCGACCGAGTCTCCGATCGGATCGCATCCGACGGCCGACTCATCTGCTGAGTTCGCCACGCCGCCGTCTCAGGCCGCTGCCGTGCAGCCGCCCTACGGCGTTGTCGCGCAGCCATCCGGTGGCGTCGCGCCCGCCCTGTACGGCGCGCCGCCGCAATCCTCCTGGCCCGTGGCGTCCTACACGGCGCCGCATCATCATCAACCCTATGCGGCTCCCTCGCCACATCATCACGGGCCACCGCCGGCGCCGATCCACTCGGCGCTGCCACCGCAGCAGCACTACGTGGCGCAGCCTCCGCAGCCCTACGCGGCGTCGCCGCGTCAAACCTACCCCGCGCCGTCCGGTTTCGTGGCGGCACCGCCGCACCCGTCCTACGGGGCCACGGCGACCTACGGAGCCGACGCCCTTGCTCCTGGTGCCCCTGGCGTCTACTCGGCGGGTGCTCCTAATCTCGAGACAGCCCCGTCGATGGGCCTCTACGCTCCACCGATGCATGCTCACGCCGCTCAGGTCACGGCGCCATCACCGTTCTACTTCTCGCATCTGCTGCCGGTGAAGCTCACGCCGGACAACTATCTGTCCTGGCGTGCCCAGGTGTTGCCTCTTCTGCGCAGCCGCTATCTGGAGGGCTATGTTGACGGATCCATCCCGTGTCCGCCGACTCATCACCCGGCGTATCATACATGGGTGGCCCAGGATCAGGCCATTCTCTCTGCCATCCAGTCCTCGCTCACTCCGAGCGTCTCGTCGCTGGTCATCTTCGCTGCCACATCCCGGGAGGCGTGGGCGGCGCTTCACACCAGCTTTGCCTCACAGTCTCAGGCACGTGCTCATTCTATACGCACCGAGCTTGGTGAGACCAAGCTTGGTGACCTCAGCATCACGGACTACTTCAACAAGATGTGGGGTCTTGCCGACACACTGGCCTCCGTTGGCCAGTCTCTGCAGGATGAGGAGTTCACCACTTTCGTTCTTAACGGGCTCGACGACGATTATGACAATCTCGTTGAGAACGTTCATGGCCGTGACGATCCACTTCCACCTCGTGAGCTGTATGCCCGACTCCTTGGCCGTGAACAACGCATCAAGGCACGCCGTGTCTCGCCGGGTTTTGCCTCCGCCAATGCCGCGACTCGCGGCAAACCTCAGCGGTCTTCATCTTCAGGGGGCAAGCAGGCACCATCTTCATAGCCGGCCGCGCGTGGCAATGCGCCATCCATCACGGGTGGCAACCGGCCGGTTGCTTGTTGCTCCTCTTGCGGTGCCCCGCAGGCTTGCCAACTGTGTGGCCTGGAGCGCCACATTGCATCTAGCTGTCATCGTCGCTACAAGCAAGATTTTCTAGGCCTTGGCAACAATGGCAAAGGAAACGACAAGCAGGCTGCCGCCGCCGTGATGTCTCATGATCATGGTCGCACTCCGTCCTACTCCATTGATCCAACATGGTATATGGACACCGGCGCTACTAACCACCTCACCGGCGAGATGGGAAAGCTCTCTACTCAGGAGCCATACCGTGGTCACGATCAGGTGCACACCGCCAGTGGAGCAGGTATGCGCATCTCCCATGTTGGTCAAGCTTCTCTCCTTACACACAATTTTCACAAACTACATCTTTCCAATGTCCTTCGTGTTCCCTCTGCTACGCGTAGTTTGTTGTCCATTCCTCAACTTACACGTGATAATAATGTCCTTGCTGAGTTTCACCCTTTTCGTTTCTTTATCAAGGATCGGGACACGAGGGCCGTTCTGCTTAGCGGTCGTCTTCGCCATGGTCTGTACGCACTTGATGCACCACGCACACCATCCATGCAGTCTTCTCCTCAGGCGTTCAGTGGTGTTCGTGTGTCGCCTACGCACTGGCATGCGCGCCTTGGTCACCCTGTGGCTCCTATAGTTCGTCATGTGTTGCATCGTCATGAACTACCAGTTGTGTCCAATAAATCTGCTGAAACCGTTTGTGATGCCTGTCAGCAGGGCAAGAGTCACCAACTTCCGTTTTCAGAGTCTAGTCGTGTTGTGAAACATCCTCTTGAGCTTGTGTTCTCTGATGTTTGGGGTCATGCCCAGACGTCTGTTAGTGGCCACAATTATTATGTCAGTTTTATTGATGCTTATAGTCGGTTTACTTGGCTGTATCTTATTAAACGCAAGTCTGATGTGTTTGATGTTTTTATCCAGTTTCAAGCACATGTTGAGCGTCTCCTTAAGCAGAAAATCATCCATGTTCAATCTGACTGGGGAGGGGAATACCACAACCTCAACTCTTTTTTTAACAAACTTGGGATTTCGCATCGTGTGTCTTGTCCTCATACACATCAGCAAAATGGAACTGCCGAACGTAAGCATCGTCATCTTGTTGAAACTGGCCTCACCTTGCTAGCTCATGCATCCGTTCCGTTTCGGTTTTGGAGTGATGCTTTCTCCACAGCTTGTTTTCTCATAAATAGGATTCCCTCACGACTCCTGAAAATGCAAACTCCGCTTGAACTTTTGCTCAACGAGGTTCCAGACTACACTTTTTTTAAGGTGTTTGGGTGTGCATGTTGTGTTGGGGAACGTAGTAATTTCAAAAATTTTCCTACGCACACGCAAGATCATGGTGATGATATAGCAACGAGGGGAGAGTGTTGTCTACATACCCTCGTAGACCGAAGCGGAAGCGTTGACGTAACGTAGAGGAAGTAGTCGTACGTCCTCCAGTTCAACCGATCCAAGTACCGTTACTCCGGCACCTCCGAGTTCTTGACACGCGTACAGCTCGATGACGCACCCTCGATCTCTGATCCAGCAGAGGCGCCGAGGGGGAGTTCCGTCAGCACGACGGCGTGGTGACGATCTTGATGTTCTCCTGTCGCAGGGCTTCGCCTAAGCACCGCTACAATATGACCGAGGTGTAATATCGTGGAGGGGGGCACCGCACACGGCTAAGGAACGATCAATGATCAACTTGTGTGTTCTAGGGTGCCCCCCTACCCCCGTATATAAAGGAGGGAGGGAGGAGGTGGCCGGCCCTAGGGGGGGCGCGCCATGAGGAGGGGGAAACCTACTCCAAGTAGGTTTCCCTCTCTTTTCCTTATCTTATTTGGAGGGGGAAGGAAAGAGTACTAGTATTAGGAAGTAGTACTAGTAGTAGTAATAGGAAGAGGGGGAAGGAGAAAGGAAAGGGGGGGCCGGCCCCCCTCCCCAATTCGGATTGGGCTTGGGGGGGCGCGCCCCCTTCCCTTGCTCCTTCTCTCTTCCTCCTACATGGGCCCAATAAGGCCCATATACCTCCCGGGGGGTTCCGGTAACCTCCCGGGGCTCCAAACTTCTCCGGAACCTTTCCGGTGTCCAAATATATCCGTCCAATATATCAATCTTTATGTCTCGACCATTTCGAGACTCCTTGTCATGTCGGTAATCATATCCGGGACTCCAAACAACCTTCGGTACATCAAAATACATAAACTCATAATATAACTGTCATCGAAACCTTAAGCGTGCGGACCCTACGGTTCGAGAACGATGTAGACATGACTGAGACACATCTCTGGTCAATAACAAATAGCAGGACCTGGATGCCCATATTGGTTCCTACATATTCTATGAAGATCTTTATCGGTCAAACCGCATAACAACATACGTTGTTCCCTTTGTCATCGGTATGTTACTTGTCCGAGATTCGATCGTCGGTATCCAATACCTAGCTCAATCTCGTTATGCACAAGTCTCTTTACTCGTTCTGTAATACTTCATCTTATAACTAACTCATTAGTTACATGCTTGCAAGGCTTAGGTGATGAGCATTGCCGAGAGGGCCCAGAGATACCTCTCCGACAATCGGTGACAAAACCTAATCTCGAATTATGCTAACTCAACATGTACCTTCGGAGACACCTGTAGTACTCCTTTATAATCACCCAGTTACGTTGTGACGTTTGGTAGTACCCAAAGTGTTCCTCCGGTAAACGGGAGTTACACAATTCTCATAGTTACAGGAACATGTATAAGTCATGAAGGAAGCAATAGCAGAATACTAAACGATCAAGTGCTAGGCTAACGGAATGGGTCAAGTCAATCATATCATTCTCCTAATGATGTGACCCCGTTAATCAAATGACAACTCTTTTGTCCATGGCTAGGAAACATAACCATCTCTGATAAACGAGCTAGTCAAGTAGAGGCATACTAGTGACACTATGTTTGTCTATGTATTCACACATGTATTATGTTTCCGGTTAATACAATTCTAGCATGAATAATAAACATTTATCATGAAATAAGGAAATAAATAATAACTTTATTATTGCCTCTAGGGCATATTTCCTTCAGTCTCCCACTTGCACTAGAGTCAATAATCTAGTTCACATCACCATGTGATTTAACACCAATATTCATATCTGTATATGATTAACACCCATAGTTCACATCATCATGTGACCAACACCCAAAGGGTTTACTAGAGTCAATAATCTAGTTCACATCGCTATGTGATTATCATCCAAAGAGTACTAAGGTGTGATCATGTTTTGCTCGTGAGAGAAGCTTAGTCAACGGGTCTGTCACATTCAGAGCCGTATGTATTTTGCAAATATTTTATATCCACAATGCTCTGCACGGAGCTACTCTAGCTAATTGCTCCCACTTTTAATATGTATTCAGGTTGAGACTTAGAGTCATCTGGATCAGTGTAAAAGTTTGCACTGACGTAACTTTTACAATAAACTCTTTTATCACCTCCATAATCGAGAAACATCTCCTTAGTCCTTACTAAGGATATTCTTGACCAATGTCCAGTGATCTACTCCTAGATCACTATTGTACTCCCTTGCCAAATTCAGAGCAAGGTATACAATAGGTCTGGTACATAGCATACTCTATAGAACCTATGACTGAGGCATAGGGAATGACTTTTCATTCTCTTTCTATTTTCTGCTGTGGTCGGGATTTGAGTCTTACTCAATACCTTTGCAACACAGGCAAGAACTTTTTCTTTGACTGTTCCATTTTGAACTATTTCAAAATCTTGCCAAGGTATGTACTCATTGAAAATCTTATCAAGCGTCTTGATCTATCTCAATAGATCTTGATGCTCAATATGTAAGTAGCTTTTACTGAGGTCTTTTCTTTTTAAAGAACTCCTTTAAAACACTCCTTTATGCTTTGCAGAAAAATTCTACATCATTTCTGATCAACAATATGTCACTCACATATACTAATCAGAAAGGCTGTAGTGCTCCCACTCACTTTATTGTAAATACAGGCTTCATCGTAAGTCCATATAAAACTATATGCTTTGATCAATTTATCAAAGCGTATATTCCAACTCCGAGATGCTTGCACCAGTTCATAGATGGATCGCTGGAGCTTGCACATTTTGTTAGCACCTTTAGGATTGACAAAACCTTTTTGGTTGTATCATATACAACTCTTCTTTAAGAAAACCATTAAAGAATGCAGTTTTGACATCCATTTGCCAGATTTCATAAAATGTGGCAATTGCTAACATGATTCGGACAGACTTAAGCATCGCTACAGTTGAGAAAATCTCATTGTAGTCAACACCTTGAACTTGTCAAAAACCTTTTTGCGACAAGTCAAGCTTTGTAGATAGTAACACTACTATCAGCATCTGTCTTCCTCTTGAAGATCCATTTATACAATATGGCTTGCCGATCATCGGGCAACTCCACCAAAGTCCACACTTTGTTCTCATACATGGATCCCATCTCAGATTTCATGGCCTCAAACCATTTCGCGGAATCTGGGCTCATCATCGCTTCCTCATAGTTCATAGGTTCATCATGGTCTAGTAACATGACTTCCAGAACAGGATTACCGTACCACTCTGGTGCCGACTGTACTTTGGAAGACCTACGAGGTTCTGTAGTAACTTGATCTGAAGTTTCATGATCATCATCATTAGCTTCCTCACTAATTGGTGTAGGAATCACTGGAACTGATTTCAGTGATGAACTATTTTCAATTCGGGAGAAGGTACAAATTACCTTATCAAGCTCTACTTTCCTCCCACTCACTTCTTTCGAGAAAAACTCCTTCTCTAGAGAGGATCTATTATCAGCAACAAATTTGCCTTCGGATCTGTGATAGAAGGTGTACCCAACAATTTCCTTTGGGTATTCTATGAAGATGCACTTCTCCGATTTGGGTTCGAGCTTATCAAGTTGAAAACCCCTTTTTCATATAAGCATCGCAACTCCAAACTTTAAGAAACAACAGCTTAGGTTTACTGCTAAACCATAGTTCATGCGGTGTCGTCTCAACGGATTTAGATGATGCCCTATTTTAAACGTGAATGCAGCTGTCTCTAATGCATAACCCCAAAACGACAATGGTAAATCAGCAAGAAACATCATAGATCGCACCATATCCAATAAAGTACGATTACGACGTTCGGACACACCATAATGTTGTGGTGTTCCGTTGGCGTGAACTGTGAAACTATTTCACATTGTTTTAGTTGAAGACCAAACTCGTAACTCAAATATTCGTCTCCGCGATCAGATCGCAGAAACTTTATTTTCTTGTTACGATGATTTTTTTTACTTCACTCTGAAATTCTTTGAACCTTTCAACTATTTCAGACTTATGTTTCATCAAGTAGATATACCCATATCTGCTCAAATCATCTTGTGAAGGTCAGAAAATAACGATACTTGCCACGAGCATCAACACTCATTGGATCGCATACATCGGTATGTATTATTTCCAATAAGTTAGTAGCTCGTTCCATTGTTCCGGAGAACGGTGTTTTAGTCATCTTGCCCAAAAGGCACGGTTCGCAAGTACCAAGTGATTCATAATCAGTGGTTCCAAAAGTTCATCAGTATGGAGTTTCTTCATGCGCTTTACACCAATATGACCTAAACGGCAGTGCTACAAATAAGTTGCACTATCATTATTAACTTTGCATCTTTTGGTTTCAATATTATGAATATGTGTATCACTAAAATCGAGATCCAATGAACCATTTTCATTGGGTGTGTAACCATATAAGGTTTTATTCATGTAAACAGAACAACAATTTATTCTCTTACTTAAATGAATAACCGTATTGCAATAAACACGATCAAATCATATTCATGCTCAACGCAAACGCTAAATAACATTTATTTAGGTTTAACACTTATCCCGAAAGTTTAGGGAGTGTGCGATGATGATCATATCAATCTTGAAACTACTTTCAACATACATCGTCACTTCACTCTTAACTAGTTTCTGTTTATTCTGCAACTCCCGTTTCGAGTTACTACTCTTAGCAATTGAACCAGTACCAAATACCGAGGGGTTGCTATAAACACTAGTAAAGTGCACATCAATAACATGTATATCAAATATACCTTTGTTCACTTTGCCATCCTTCTTATCCGCCAAATACTTGGGGTAGTTCTGCTTCCAGTGACCAGTCCCTTTGCAGTAGAAGCACTTAGTCTCAGGCTTAGGTCCAGACTTGGGCTTCTTCACTTGAGCAGCAACTTGCTTGCCGTTCTTCTTGAAGTTCCCTTCTATCCCTTTGCCCTTTTCTTGAAACTAGTGGTCTTGTTAACCATCAACACTTGATGCTCTTTCTTGATTTCTACCTTCGCCGATTTCAACATCACGAAGAGCTCGGGAATCATTTTCGTCATCCCTTGCATACTATAGTTCATCACGAAGTTCTACTAACTTGGTGATGGTGACTAGAGAACTCTGTCAATCACTATCTTATCTGGAAGATTAACTCCTACTTGATTCAAGCGATTGTAGTACCCAGACAATCTGAGCACTTGCTCACTAGTTGAGCGATTCTCCTCCATCTTTTAGCTATAGAACTTGTTGAAGACTTCATATCTCTCAACTCGGGTATTTGCTTGAAATATTAACTTCAATTCCTGGAACATCTCATATGGTCCATGACGTTCAAAACGTCTTTGAAGTCCCGATTCTAAGCCGTTAAGCATGGTGCACTAAACTATCAAGTAGTCATCATATTGAGCTAGCCAAACGTTCATAACGTCTACATCTGCTCTTGCAATAGGCCTGTCACCTAGCGGTGCATCAAGGACATAATTCTTCTGTGCAGCAATGAGGATTAACCTCAGATCACGGATCAAATCCGCGACATTGCTACTAACATTTTTCAACACAGTTTTCTCTAGGAACATATCAAAATAAACATATGAAAGCAACAACGCGAGCTATTGATCTACAACATAATTTGCAAAATACTACCAGGACTAAGTTCATGATAAATTTAAGTTCAATTAATCATATTACTTAAGAACTCCCACTTAGACAGACATCTCTCTAGTCATCTAAGTGATCACGTGATCCAAATCAACTAAACCATGTCCGATCATCATGTGAGATGGAGTAGTTTCAATGGTGAACATCGCTATGTTGATCATATCTACTATATGATTCACGCTCGACCTTTCGGTCTCCGTGTTCCGAGGCCATATCTGTATATGCTAGGCTCGTCAAGTATAACCTGAGTATTCCGCGTGTGCAACTGTTTTGCACCCGTTGTATTTGAACGTAGAGCCTATCACACCCGATCATCACGTGGTGTCTCAGCACGAAGAACTTTCGCAACGGTGCATACTCAGGGAGAACACTTCTTGATAATTAGTGAGAGATCATCTTAAAATGCTACCGTCAATCAAAGCAAGATAAGATGCATAAAGGATCAACATCACATGCAATTAATATAAGTGATATGATATGGCCATCATCATCTTGTGCTTGTGATCTCCATCTTCGAAGCACCGTCATGATCACCATCGTCACCGGCACGACACCTTGATCTCCATCATAGCATCGTTGTCGTTACGCCATCTATTGCTTCTACGACTATCGCTACCGCTTAGTGATAAAGTAAAGCAATTACAGGGCGTTTGCATTTCATACAATAAAGCGACAACCATATGGCTCCTGCCAGTTGCCGATAACTTCGGTTACAAAACATGATCATCTCATACAATAAAATATAGCATCATGTCTTGGCCATATCACATCACAACATGCCCTGCAAAAACAAATTAGACGTCCTCTACTTTGTTGTTGCAAATTTTACGTGGCTGCTACGGGCTTAAGCAAGAACCAATCTCACCTACGCATCAAAACCACAACAATAGTTTGTCAAATAGACTCCGTTTTAACCTTCACAAGGACCGGGCGTAGCCACACTCGGTTCAACTAAAGTGAGAGAGACAGACACCCGCCAGCCACCTTTAAGCACGAGTGCTCGTAACGGTGAAACCAGTCTCGCGTAAGCGTACGCGTAATGTCGGTCCGGGCCGCTTCATCTCACAATACCGCTGAACCAAAGTATGACATGCTGGTAGGCAGTATGACTTATATCGTCCACAACTCACTTGTGTTCTACTCGTGCATATAACATCAACGCATAAAACCTAGGCTCGGATGCCACTGTTGGGGAACGTAGTAATTTCAAAAAATTTCCTACGCACACGCAAGATCATGGTGATGATATAGCAACGAGGGGAGAGTGTTGTCTACGTACCCTCGTAGACCGAAGCGGAAGCGTTGACGTAACGTAGAGGAAGTAGTCGTACGTCCTCCGGTTCAACCGATCCAAGTACCGTTACTCCGGCACCTCCGAGTTCTTGACACGCGTACAGCTCGATGACGCACCCTCGATCTCTGATCTAGCAGAGGCGCCGAGGGGGAGTTCCATCAGCACAACGGCGTGGTGACGATCTTGATGTTCTCCTGTCGCAGGGCTTCGCCTAAGCACCGCTACAATATGACCGAGGTGTAATATCGTGGAGGGGGGCACCGCACACGGCTAAGGAACGATCAATGATCAACTTGTGTGTTCTAGGGTGCCCCCCTACCCCCGTATATAAAGGAGGGAGGGAGGAGGTGGCCGGCCCTAGGGGGGCGCGCCATGAGGAGGGGGAAACCTACTCCAAGTAGGTTTCCCTCTCTTTTCCTTATCTTATTTGGAGGGGGAAGGAAAGAGTACTAGTATTAGGAAGTAGTACTAGTAGTAGTAATAGGAAGAGGGGGAAGGAGAAAGGAAAGGGGGGGCCGGCCCCCCTCCCCAATTCAGATTGGGCTTGGGGGGGCGCGCCCCCTTCCATTGCTCCTTCTCTCTTCCTCCTACATGGGCCCAATAAGGCCCATATACCTCCCGGGGGGTTCCGGTAACCTCCCGGGGCTCCAAACTTCTCCGGAACCTTTCCGGTGTCCAAATATATCCGTCCAATATATCAATCTTTATGTCTTGACCATTTCGAGACTCCTCGTCATGTCCGTAATCATATCCGGGACTCCGAACAACCTTCGGTACATCAAAATACATAAACTCATAATATAACTGTCATCGAAACCTTAAGCGTGCAGACCCTACGGTTCGAGAACGATGTAGACATGACTGAGACACATCTCTGGTCAATAACCAATAGCGGGACCTGGATGCCCATATTGGTTCCTACATATTCTACGAAGATCTTTATCGGTCAAACCGCATAACAACATACGTTGTTCCCTTTGTCATCGGTATGTTACTTGTCCGAGATTCGATCGTCGGTATCCAATACCTAGTTCAATCTCGTTATCGACAAGTCTCTTTACTCGTTCTGTAATACTTCATCTTATAACTAACTCATTAGTTACATGCTTGCAAGGCTTAGGTGATGAGCATTGCCGAGAGGGCCCAGAGATACCTCTCCGACAATCGGAGTGACAAAACCTAATCTCGAATTGTGCTAACTCAACATGTACCTTCGGAGACACCTGTAGTACTCCTTTATAATCACCCAGTTACGTTGTGACGTTTGGTAGTACCCAAAGTGTTCCTCCGGTAAACGGGAGTTACACAATTCTCATAGTTACAGGAACATGTATAAGTCATGAAGGAAGCAATAGCAGAATACTAAACGATCAAGTGCTAGGCTAACGCAATGGGTCAAGTCAATCACATCATTCTCCTAATGATGTGACCCCGTTAATCAAATGACAACTCTTTTGTCCATGGCTAGGAAACATAACCATCTCTGATAAACGAGCTAGTCAAGTAGAGGCATACTAGTGACACTATGTTTGTCTATGTATTCACACATGTATTATGTTTCCGGTTAATACAATTCTAGCATGAATAATGAACATTTATCATGAAATAAGGAAATAAATAATAACTTTATTATTGCCTCTAGGGCATATTTCCTTCATGTTGGCCTCATCTTCGCCCATATAACAAGCGGAAGTTAGAGTTTCGGTCTAAGAAGTGCGTCTTCCTGGGGTATAGTTCTCTTCGCAAAGGGTACAAATGCCTTCATGTTCCTACTAATCGCGTTTACATCTCTCGTGACGTAGTGTTTGATGAAAACGTGTTTCCTTTTCGCGCACTTCCGACAAACTCTACCACTTCCTCAAAACCGGTGCACATGTCCATACCTTTGCCTGATCAATTTGTGGATGTTGCATATGCCCCTGTGTTGTTGCCTAATCATGCTGCAGGTATTGGACATGGCGCTCGTCTTGAGCTTCTTGATGACCAGGACACCGACGTGGCAACTCCTGCTCAGGATGTGCATGGGCCATGCATATCGGGTTCGACCCGCGTACCTGCCTCTTCACCGCCACTAGAAGCTGTTGTGCGGGCGCCGGTCTCGCCTGGCCCACGGGTGGCCTCACCTGGCTCGCCACTGGCCTCGCCCAGTCCCTCGGTCGGCGCCTCGCCTGGCATCCGGATGGCGCCTGGCCCGCCACTGGCCTCGCCCAGTCCTTCGGCCGGCGCCCCGCCTGGCCCCCTGATGGCCTCGCCTGGCGTGCCGCTGGCCTCGCCCGGCACTCCGCCTGACCAAGGAGGGGTCACGCCTGACCTGGAGGCATCTTCGCCTCGGTCGGTGGTTGCTTCAACCGGCCCGGACCTGGACCCGGCCAGTCCCGCCTCGGTTGCTAGTGGGTTGGCCTCGCCTAGCTCGTCATCGCTCGGGAGCCCTAGTACGAGCTCCCCCGAGGCTGCAGCTTCATCTCCATCACCGGTTGCATCGGTATCGCCGGCACGGCCTGTGATCCCTCTTCGTCCTTGTACACAGAGTCAGTCGGGCATTTTCTGTCCGAAGGAACGCAAGGACGGGACTGTGGCATGGCTCGCCGCGTGCATGGCTCACACTGTTGCTGATCCCACTGCTGAGCCTCGACACTTCCAGGCTGCACTGAGTATTCCTCACTGGCGCGCTGCTATGGAACAGGAGTTTCAGGCTCTCCAGAAAAATGACACTTGGCAGCTTGTTCCTCCAGTATCTGGTGTCAATATTATTGATTCCAAGTGGGTTTTCAAAGTCAAGAGACATGCTGATGTTTCCATCGAATGCTACAAGGCACGGCTTGTTGCCAAGGGCTTCAAACAGAGGTATGGTCTTGATTATGAAGACACGTTCAGTCCAGTCATCAAGCCTACTACCATTCGCTTGCTGTTGTCTCTTGCTGTCACTCGTGGATGGTCTCTACGCCAGCTTGATGTGCATAACGCTTTCCTCCATGGTATTCTGGAGGAGGAGGTTTTTATGCGTCAGCCACCTGGATTTGTTGATCCTGCACGCCCTCGTCATCTCTGTCGTCTGACTAAGGCGCTATATGGACTGAAACAGGCTCCTCGTGCATGGCATGCTTGTCTTGGCTCCGTTCTCCGAGCACTTGGGTTTACTCCCTCCACTGCAGACACATCGTTGTTTCTTCTTCAGCGTCTTGAGGTTACGATGTATCTTCTGGTTTATGTTGACGATATCATTCTCATCAGTTCATCACATTCTGCTGCTGATCGGCTGGTGGTTGCACTCAGTAGTGACTTTGCTGTCAAGGATTTGGGTGCTTTGCATTTTTTCCTTGGTTTGGAGGTTTCACGCTCTTCTGCTGGTTTGACTCTTACACAGAAGAAGTACTCCTTGGACTTGTTGCGTCGTGCTGGTATGCTGAAGTGCAAACATGCTATTACTCCGATGTCTGCCACTGATCGGTTATCTGCCCTTGATGGAGATTCTCTCTCGCCTGAGGATGCTACTGAGTATCGCAGTTTTGTTGGTGGTCTGCAATACCTCACTATTACCAGGCCTGATATCTCCTATGCAGTTAACCGTCTCTGTCAGTTTTTGCATGCACCCAGGACGTCTCACTGGTCAGCTGTGGAGCGTATTTTGCGCTATGTCAGCCTTACTGATTCTTATGGTTTGCTTCTTCAGCCTGCACCATCATATGAGCTCTCAGCTTTCTCTGATGCAGATTGGGCTGGTAGTCCAGATGACAGGCGATCCACGGGGGGCTATGCGGTATTTCTGGGTCCTAACTTGATCGCCTGGAATGCTCGCAAGCAAGCAACTGTATCTTGCAGTAGTACTGAGGCTGAGTACAAAGCTGTTGCTGATGCAACTGCTGAGATCATATGGGTACAGTCTCTGCTGAGAGAGTTGCGTGTTCCTCAAGCTCGTCCTACAGTCCTGTGGTGTGACAACATTGGTGCTACATATCTTTCTTCTAATCCAGTGTTTCATGCGAGGACAAAACATATTGAGGTTGACTATCATTTTGTTAGGGAACGTGTTGCACAGAAGCTACTTTATATCAAGTTTATTCCGTCAAAGGATTAACTTGTTGACATCTTCACGAAGCCTCTTCCACAACCATAGTTTGTAGGCTGTAGGCGCAATCTTAACTTGCTTTGTACTTCAGGCCACAGTTAAGATTGAGGGAGGGTGTTAGACTGTATATATATACGTAGTCTATGTATTAACCTTGTAACATTGTATTGTACCTCTTGGTACCTTTATATAATGAAAGAGGCACACCCCGTTTAGGGTGTCGAGCAAGTTCCCAACATATTATGTTTTACAATTTCCAGTTTCTACTTTGTAAAATATGAAGCCTCGCCCTGATATACATTGTGCTGTGCATGAGTGACAGTTCTAGCTCGAGGGATGTCCCAGTTTGCATAATTATTTCTTTAGTTGCCTATAGCTTGCTGGATGTGAAGTCTGTACTTCACATATCATCGGTTTTCAAATTATGTTCATATTTGATGATAATTGTAGCATCATAAAATGCTTTCTATCTCCAGGTTATCTCCAACATTGACAAAATATGAGCCTAAGTTACACCTCACTAGTGGAAATCTCAAGGAAGTTTCCATGTATGGTGGTAGTGTGTGTTCTGTTTATTTCTTGCAACCTATGCTTGTTTTTGTGATTGCTGTGTTTGGTTGAACACCATGTAGGTGAAGGGTTAAGACGAGACTTTTGTATTCTAGAATTACCAGATGAAAAAGCGAAAGACGGCATAATTTGCTATTCAGCAAAATCTACAGCTGCAATTTGACACGCAGTTGTTTATGAGAGGCAAACTAGCAAAAACCTGGCACGGCATGCAGACTACTATGGAATCATGAAACAACACGACAACAAAAACAAATCGACCAAGCACAATTTAGGTCAACAATACGAAGCACGACAACTTGGACAACCAAAACACACCAAGCACGACAACTCGGACAACGGAAACCATACTGAGAACCCAAAAAAACTGAGAAATTAGAGAGTGTTTCTCTTTGATTTCTCCACACCCTAATCTGGTAGGCATATTATATCAATAATAATACGAAGAAGGAAAATAGCAAGTATCCAGATCATATTACATTTGTTCACGAGAGTTTCTAGATTACTAACATTGTACTGTAAATCTAGCTATTGACTCTTATAACATTGTACTGTAAAGCTAGTTATTGCTCGTAGCTTCATCCTAAGCCTAATTTCTTCTGCAATTTAGAGAAGGCCTGCACAATTCGGGTCACATCAGCATGGGTTATATTCTGATGACCGTCCTTCCATAGTCCCCAGAAGACGTTGCGGGCCACATCATCGACATCCTTAGCATCAAAGTTGAACCTTTTCACGGCGGCCTGCAACATAGCTTTCTCCTGGGCAGCCGTTGGCTCGAAAAGACCCTGCAACGCGCACAAATCCGCAGGGAGATGATTGGCATGCATGGAACAAAAGTGGAAGATTTATTGAGGATTTTTGACCTCAGCTCAGGTTCGCGCAGGATTTGGGTGGGTGATGGATGAAGGATTCCGCAGCAACGATTCTGCCATGGACAACCCTAGATCAGGCCACCACGCCGCGGAAAGAAAGCGGGTGCCGTTCTGGAGCGCAGCAACGAGAGGGATCAAAGGTAGGAGAGGGAGGTGTTATGACCGATATATTAGGTGGGCCGTGGCCCAAGTTATCTTATCGTTATTAGGGGCTTAGCCCAATTATTTTATCGTTATTAGGGGCTTAAGAGTCAAGTAAACCTTTATATAAGAAGAGGAGATGTATCAATTTAATCAAGCAAGAAGCAATCAGTATTTGTTTGGCTTCCCTTAGGAAGCCGGGAGACCTAACCCTAGCCGCCTCTTGCGCCGCCGCCGCCTCTTCTCCACCACACAAGGACAGCGCCCAGCCGCCGGCCGCCGCGCCCACGACCTCGTCTTCCTCCATCTTTCCACTACAATCTCCGCCCTAGAACCGACAGAACCCTAACTCCTAACATCTTGGTATCAGGTAGCTCAGTTTCGATCATGTCTTCGTCGCCGCCCATCCCGTCGCTTCCGCTGCCGACCGTCACCACCACGCCGCTGGCCTTCTCCACCGCACCACTGCTCTCTCCGTCCGCGCCGCTGGTCACATCCTCCGGCGTCGCCACCACCCAGATGATGGCGCCCTCCACCGCACCACCGGCCGCCGTCCACTCCCTGGCGGAGATCACCGGGGTCCTCAACGATCTCGTCGCCGCCGTCTAGGGGATACGGCTATACCTAGCCGGCCCCTACGGGCCGCCGGCCGCCGCGACCGGGCCAGCTGCCCTACCGTGGTATTCGGCACCCACGGCGCCGATCGGGCCTCTACATCACCACTGGCCGCTTCAGCCGCCGCGCCCCAATGGCCGCAGTGGCCGGCGTCGGCCCTCGCCGCGTCACCCACGCCACCCGGGTCCTCGCCGCCACCGCCCTGGCAGCCGCCGCACCCCGCGGCCACCGCGATGCTGGTCGGGCCGCTGCAGCTACAACCAGCCCCCGCTACCGCCCCGATCTGGCCACAATGGCCGGCCGCGGCCATCGCCGCGCCCGCCGCCTCCGCAGTTTCCAGGCAGCAGCAGCTGCCGCCTCCGCCGCCCAGCACCGGGTTGACTACAACCGCGCCGGCGGGCGTGCCGATTCAGCAAGTGCGGTTCCCGCCCTCGCCGTCCCAGCTTCCGGCCTGGTTGGCCGAGAAGTCACCGCTGCCAGTCTACACCATGGTCGCGGACCAGCCGGCCCCCTCCCTGTCGTACGACGGGCCCTCCGGCTCCGCGGGTTTCCATGCTGGCTTCGACGGGCCACCGCTTTCCTGCGGACCACCTATGCACACCGGACCAACACCATCCTCTTCGCTGCTCTGTACCGCCGAGCCGTACACTCACGGCGGTCATGCTCAGACACCTCCGCGCTTTGCCAAGCTCGCCTTCGCCACCTATGACGGCGCCGAGGACCCCCTCAACTGGCTCAACCAGTGCGAGCAATTCTTCCGGGGGCAACGGACGCTCGCGTCGGACCGCACCTGGCTCGCCTCTTATCACCTCCGCGGCGCCGCACAGACATGATACTATGCCCTCGAGCAGGACGAGGGCGGCATGCCCCCATGGGAGCATTTTCGCGAGTTCTGCCTCCTTCGATTCGGACTACCGATACGTGGGAGCCGGCTGACGGAGTTGGGCCGCCTTCCCTTCACCTCTACGGTGCAGGACTACACCGACCACTTTCAGTCCCTGATGTGCCACGCGTCCGGCGTGACGGCTCACCAGCGGGCCGAACTCTTCGTCGGCGGTCTACCAGATCATATCCGCGTGGATGTTGAGCTGCAGGGACCTAGGACCTTCAGACGGCCATGTACTATGCCCGCGCGTTCGAGCGCCGCGCGGTTGCCATCCAGCAGGCATCACCGTCCTGGGCCGCTGGGCCGCCACCCTAGCCGGATGTTCCCGTGCAGGGTCGGCCTACTCAGGCTTCCGCGGCACTCCTTGCTACGACCGCGGCGCGCCCGTTCCGTCGGCTCACCTCGGCCTAGCTAATCGAGCGTCGCTGCCAAGGGTTGTGCTTCAACTGCGACAAGATCTACATGCCCGGCCACGTCTGCCCCCGACTCTTCTACCTAGAGGCTGCAGACTACATTGAGGAGGACGCTGTCGCCGCCGGACTCGGAGACCTAGCCGCCCTAGCTGTCGCGGAGGTGTTTGACGCTGGTTGATCACCTCGAGAAGTTCAGCAAGCGCTTCCCCGCCTTACAGCTCGAGGACGAGCTGTTTGTGCAGGCGTGGAGAAGTGTTATGACTGGCATATTAGGTGGGCCGTGGCCCAAGTTATCTTGTCGTTATTAGGGGCTTAGCCCAATTATCTTATCGGTATTAGGGTCGTTTGCTTAGAAGTCAAGTAAACCTCTATATAAAGAGAGGAGATGTATCAATCTAATCAAGCAAGAAGCAATCAGTATTTGCTCGGCTTCCCTTAGGGAGCCGGGAGACCTAACCCTAGCCGCCTCTTGCGCCGCCGCCGCCTCTTCTCCACCATGCAAGGACGGCGCCCAGCCGCCGGCCGCCGCGCCCTCGACCTCGTCTTCCTTCATCTTTCCCCTACAATCTTCGCCCTAGAACCGGCAGAACCCTAGCTCCTAACAGAAAGAGTACCGTTTTTGTCCCGAGATGGTAGCAAAGCCTTCTCGCCGCCTGTCTGAGGGCCGCCATTGTTCTCGAGGAGTAGAGATCCGGATCCGCTTGCTGCTTGCTTCTTTTTCTTCTCTGTTGTTGGGGCTAGCGTTTGTCACGAGAGTGCGTCGACGAGCGGGAGGCTCTAGTGTATATAGGGCCCGGCCGTCCGACTCTATCTGTGATCGGTTTGCTGCCTTGTTCGAGGTCTCAAGGAAGAAAGAAAACTCCAAAACCGGCCCGCTCTTGATTTTTTATTTAAACACTCTAGAAATATTGCGGAGGAACTGTTTGTACTTCTGCCGTGTTACGATTTCGGACAGCAGAGCATCTTCGTAAAAATGATTTTACGCGTGGAGGGATAAGGCTCAGGTTTACAGATTTTTTCTGCTTTTCCAGCAGTTCTAAAATTGATGCGTTAAAACTTAAAACATGAATGTAACCACTTAAATTTAGGGAGCCGCTACGCGTCCGCCAACGAATGTATTAGAAACATCTGCCGCATGGAGTTGCATTGGATCTGACAGCCGTCAGATCTAACCACCACGCGCGTGACCACCTTCTTACTTCCTTCAACAACCGCTCAGTTTCGAAAACAGATTCCTCTATCCGTCGTCCTGACACAGCTGCGCCCATCACGGCGCCAGCCCCGCCACCACAAAATCGCTGCCACCGGCACACCGAGGGAACTAGTCCTTGCCGTGCTCGCCGGAGTTGCTCCTCCTCCTCCGTCTCAGCCCCGCGAGAAGCTGGTAGCTCCAATCGAGCACAACGGCGACGACCTCTCACGGCCGACGCTTCTTCGGCGTTTTCTGCAACCAGAGCTATGTTTCTGAAACATGCCTCATGTTGCAATGTCTGACAACTCACTCTCTAATGCCGGGCGCTCCTGCGCTGCTGCAACTCGGGCTATGTTTCTGAAACAAGACACTTGTTGCAGAAAAAGCCCTTCACAACCGAAACTTTTCTTTTCTTTCCAATACAAAAGATATGTTGCAGAAATCTTTTGAAACAAGACCTCAGTTGCATGAAAAAAAACCTTCACCACCCAATTGTTTTTTCTTTCTTTCTGAAACTAGTCCCTTGTTGCAGAAATCTAGTGAAACATGCCCTTTATTGCAAGAAAAAGACTTGCCGTGCAGGACTACCTTGTGACCAGCGTGGCCACTTGATCAGGATTGATCTGACGGCTATGCAAGCGGCGGACGCTCGCGCGTGCATCAGCCGGCTGAAGGTAAGCTTTTCCCTTAGATTTAGCTCTCTATGAGCAGAAGAATTACTTATCCGTTGTTGAGTGAATTTTTACGATGAAAGATGATACTGTAACATTATGGTATTTTTATTACATGTATGAATTACTCATGCACCCCTAGTTGTTTGTCGAGTATAGATTATTATTCATATATGTTAAACTATATTTTCTGTTTGAATGCGTCAAGAAAATAGAAAAATTTCGTAAAAGAATAGAAGTTGAGAAAAAAATTTAGCCAAAACTATTTTAACTTAAAACGAGTAGCAAGTAGAGATGGAACTCTCAAACCATCAAAGCATGCATTGTTCCATACTTTGTTTTGAAGTTAGCACTCAAATTTGACCGTTTTTGTTTTCTCTCATAAGCGTTGAGCATGTTTAGCTTTCATGATCACAAGCAAAACAATGGAAGATCGTGTCATGAAAAAAATAGCTTGTTTGACATTGTGAGAGGAAATGAAAGAGACCGGACAAAGTATTAAATTCCAAATAAATGTGTGAAGCTCTATAAATGTTGAGAGCTCCTCACTACGACCGAATTTCAAATAATTTCTGTACTAAGTAATCAATCATTAAAGGTGTGGAAGACGCGCCCCCATCGTTCTCGACGACTAGGGAAAGGGATTCATTGCTTCTTCTTCTTCTTCTTCTTCTTCGTTTGTTGGGGCTAGTGTTGCCACGAGTATATAGGGCCAAACCGGTCCATCCGACTCTATTTGGGATCGGTTTTTGAGTGGATGAACCATTTCAAAAACTTCCTTTCTAGTGCACGAGGAATCTATCGTATCGACTGCAACTCACCGCCTCGCTTTGTTCCTGGAATCCATGCACGAGTAACCTCGTCCTCCATCAAACTACACTTCCGCAGCGCAAACAAAAGCTAAGAGAAAATCAGGAGGATGGATGCTACCTCCTAATGAACATGTGAAGCTCAATGTGGACACTTCGTTTGATCATGAACTTGATTATTCGTGATGATAGGGGCAAATTCATAAATGCAGGGAATTGGAAAATTGACTTATGTTACGATGTGCTATCTGCTGAAGCTACTGCATTGTGATATGGTCTTTGCCTAGCACAAACAATCGGTTGCAACAAGGTTATTGTCAATTTAGATAGTCTTGAGGTTATCAGTATGAGGAATGAAGGAGGACGATTTGCAGGTCCAGCGACTGCAATCTTTGATGATTGCTATCATATCGCGTGCAGCTTCCCTTATACCTCGTTTGTGCACTGTCCTAGAAAGACTCTGTTGCTCACGAATTAGCAAATTTGGCCACGGGCTCATCTTGTAATAGTTCTTTTGTTGATCCTCCTAGCAAGCTCATCCCTCTCTTATAGGTGATGTAATGCTGATTGAGTCATAAATAAAGAGAGATATGATTTTTTTTTAAAACCTCATCCTCCATCACGGCACACAGACAAAACAAAAGAACTCGTCCTTACGCCCCTCTCTCTTCTACTATGGTGCCACAACTACTATCACGTGTCATCAATTCAAAGTTGCTACAAACATGTGCAATTTTTCATATACACCCGTGTAGAATGCACCATCACGTGTACTTTGGACACACAACAGAAAAACCGTGTGTGTGTTTTTTCTTAAAAGAGGATAACCCTGGCCTCTGCACCGAGCGATCCACACAACCATCTTTATTATTATTATTTCACAGAGTTTGATAAAATAAATATTACATGGATCAACTCGAAGCCACCTTTTCGATGATCAAAGTCGCTACACCTACAAGCTTGATAATGTGCCCGAACTGACCAGCTCACGGTATCTAATCCGATGGCCTCACGAAGCCTTCCCAAGGTGAGCCGAGAGCACCAACCGGCCAGGCAGATCCCACAGTGTGCGCCGCATGCACACGCTCGAGGAAAATACCCATGTGCGATGTTCCTTATTTTTGTCTCAGAGAAACACGGTCTATTTCCTATTTTGTTAGGAGAAGGCTGCCAAGAAGATGGCGCATGCGGCTGGGAGCACTTCCACGGACACCATGAACGGTCAGCAATCCCTCGGGGCCATGGAGCCTACACCGGGTGTCAAGGTGCACATAATTGATGGTGTTGTTATGGAGCTCCGTGCTGAGATCACAGATATGGTGTTTACGAAGCTCAAAGAATATACCGAGGCATATCTAGCTTGGTCACGCGATCTGCTACTACTAGGCCATTGTCATAGTCTGGCGGCTTTACAACAACGGTTCATCAAGGAAGCAAACCTTCAATGCCAGAGAGCTCACCAGCCTGCACTGTTGGAACCGCAGCCCTCTCTCATTCTCGGCTAGAGGTAGAAGAAAACACAAGACACAAGAAATTCCGGGCCGGCGCACGAACGCCGCCACAGGCGCACGCACGCCCTAATCTTTTTTATCTTTTCAATCGCTACATCGCTGGCTCTCCACAACAGACTACAGTACGGGGGGTTTAAATCCCTGGCTCACTCACGCACAGGGCCTTGCCCACCCTCCTACTCTGCCGCATCCATGATCTGCATGGCGCGCCTGCTCACAACGCAAGTAACGCGCACACCGCGGCCACTCCAACAAATCACAAACTAGCCTAGCTACCGTGGCCACTACGTCACACACACACATCTACTTATCCATCTAATGCATGCACGCATGACTAGTCAATCCACTAACCAACTAACTACATGCATCAAGATTAGTATTAACATTTTCCCTTCTAATCTTGACTTGCTGTCCCCGGAGTTGTTGCACTTCCCGTCGTCGATGTCGCCACAATCGTGACCCAGGCCGCGGACCCGACCTGGCGCAATGACGCCGGTTGCACCGTCACGGACCCGACCTGGCGCACCGATGCCGGTCACACCGTGCTCCGTCACGTCTCCGACGACATATGCCGAGCTCCATCTCCGCTGGCGACACACGCCTGGCGTCCCTCCGTGCCCCGCACGTCCCGCGTGCACCCGACGCGTCCGACGAGCCCGACCGCACCAGTGCGTCCCACACGTCTCGCGCGCATCCGACGCGCCCGACGAGCCCGATAGCACCAGACGCTCACCGCGTGCCGCCTCCGCATCCGCCATGGAAGCCGCCAGTGACAAACGCCGGAAGGATGTAGCCGAACTCGAGCACGGACTCAAGCACCACGGCGACATACGCCTCCTCCCAACGTCAACCGCACGCTCATACGCGCGCCCGTGGTCCCGCCGCGCCCGACGCGTCCAGTGCGCACCTATAACACGCACCGGTCGCGCCTGGCTCGCCGCCGCGTCTTATTGCCCTGCACCGCCGCGGCCTCAACCGCAGCGCAACACCTCCATGCCGCCACGTCGCGCCACCGCGCAGGTCCGCCGGGGCTGCCGCGGCTCCGTGCCACGCGCCTCCACGCTTGTCGCGCCGAGCCGCCGCGACCTCTGCGCCACCACGCAGGTCCTTCGCGACCTCCTCGTCTCCGCGACCACCGTGCTCTTCGCGCGCACGACATCACACCGCACAGCCGCGGACTCGCCACGCGTCGCCGTCACCACGCGCTCGCCGCGCGCCGCAGCCGATGCCTCCATGTCGGTCGTGCACGTCGCGGCCTCCTCGCCGCGCCACGCACCTCCATAGACCGACACACGGCCCGAAGCTTCACCGCGCAGCCGCCGGCGGACGCCGCCACCGCCGCCACGCCTCCGACACGGCAAGCACGCCCAAGACACCAAGCTCATGATACCAATTGTTGGAACCGCAGCCCTCTCTCACTCTCGGCTAGAGGTAGAAGAAGACACAAGACACAAGAAATTCCGGGCCGGCACACGAACGCCGCCACAGGCGCACGTACGCCCTAATCTTCTTTATCTTTTCAATGGCTACATCGCTGGCTCTCCACAACAGACTACAGTACGGGGGGTTTAAATCCCTGGCTCACTCACGCACAGGGCCTTGCTCACCCTCCTACTCTGCCGCATCCATGATCTGCATGGCGCGCCTGCTCACAACGCAAGTAACGCGCACACCGCGGCCACTCCAACAAATCACAAACTAGCCTAGCTACCGTGGCCACTACGTCACACACACACATCTACTTATCCATCTAATGCATGCACGCATGACTAGTCAATCCACTAACCAACTAACTACATGCATCAAGATTAGTACTAACATGCACGTCACGAGGATGTTAGACGAGCCGACCACGATGATCGTTCCTCACTACCTTCACAAGAAGCTGCTCGATGAGAGAAATGTCCTCGTGCAGCCGGACCTCCGAGACGATTGTCATGACGTATGTGGACAATGCATTAAGAGGAGACCATGATACTTTCGGTGACCAGCGCAGGTAAGATATCAAGCATCGATGAACTGTCTTTTACGAATTCAATCTTGAACCGAGCCGTTCACATGTTCACACTAGTGCAGAACCGGGCAATAGCACCGGTTCGTAAGGCTCTTTAGTGCCGGTTCCATAACCGGTACTAAAGTGTGGGCACTAAAGGCCCCCCCCCTTTAGTACCGGTTCAGCACGAACCGATGCTATAGGGCAACCACGTGGCACGAGCCAGCTCCGGGGGCCTGGAGTCATTTTTTCGTTTGCTGGTATTTTACGATATTACACATTGTACACGCGTTATGTGTGTGTGTGTGTGTGTCTATATATATATATATATATATATATATATATATATATATATAATTTCTAGTAGAACCAATCATACATATATATATCATCAATGTCTCACAAACCACCATATTAATTAATTCACACATACACACATGTATAGCTATATACAATTTCTCCTACATATGCATGTTGCCTTCGGAGCCAGTGGCATTAGCCTAATTGGTGCCTTCGGAGCACGATGACAATTGGAAGTGGTTTTCATGGGGCGGTAGCGGGTAATAGTATTCTCCCTTTGGATTTATGACCTGGTCGAGCAAAAATCCCGCTATTTCCTCTTGAAGTGCTTCTACGCGCTCCGTTTCTATGAGCTTCTCCCGCACCTCTCTGAACTGTTAAGGAGATCAATATGCATATGTATTAGTTGTGTGACTAGATATCGATAATGGTGTAAAAATTATGAATACTGTTCTGACAAGCGTACCCATTCCTGTCTTTGAGATCTGCTCCTTTCGGACGCCATCATGCGAATGTTCTCGCAAACGCAGAATGCACACAGATCAGTCCCCTGCGCCTGCTTCAGGGTCTTTACGAGAATGAAATTTGATCAGATAATAATTAATCAAACATAATAATTAAAGAGATGGCAGCTAGCTAGCTAGCTAGTACTACTTAATTACTTGCCTTGGGTCGAAACTATTTAAGTTTTTTTTTTCATTCACCTTCCGTGACGCTGATGAACCTTGCCCAAGCCCTGCCCGCCGACAAAGAAAATGAATAAAGGGGTTATTAAATAGTTCATATCATGAAATGATGAACTAAATAAGTCGAGATATATAGTTAATGATGATTGAAATTACCTGTTGACTATCCTAAACAAGATGTTATAGTCAGTATTTTCATTGAGTAGTGAGTCCAGTATTTCAACTGTTCCGGCGTCAACTTTAATGATACACAAGATCCAGTGAAATCTACATGGACACACGTTTGCATGTCTTAATTAAACGGGCATATGTAAGCAAAAACATGTAGCTAGCTAGTAGGAAAAAACAGAGAATTTATAGTACAAGTCAGTGTGACTCACTGGAAGTTGTAAGGAAGTAGTATATCTTCATTGTATTTGAGGCGCTTCAAGAACTCTAGCATGTTGTCCTCTACGGCCTTTTGATGATGTGGATTTATTAGCCATGTGTATTCATTAACGGTGTTTGGGTCAATGAACCCAATGCCAAAGTGTCCACCTTTTCTCATTTCATACATCTTCATCCTGCATAATACCACAGAAAATAATATAGTGAGGATAATTACAGATAATGATTGATCAAAAGGATCACTACAGCTAGCTTGAGACTTAAATTACAGAAAGAAATCACTTACAGACAATAGCAACTGACGATAGATTTGTCGAGTGTGTCTTGATTGTATAACTGAAATAGTTCAGAATACTCAACGGACAGAGCTTTCTCATGGAAGTAATGCTCCTCCTTGACATTCACCATGAGGGACAATCGATCGAAAATCTTGGTAATGTTCATGTACCATTGATGCAATTCATACATTCTCGTTGGGAGGTTCTTGACCTTGTCTGGCTCGACCAAAGGTTGGCCCCGGACATATTTTCGTTTTATTTCATCCTCTGTAAGCACAAGCATGGGCTCGATCTCGAGGAGTTGTCCAATAGTGATGTTGAGAACTTCAGCCTGCATTATATGGTCCTTAGTTATTACCACATTGCCCACCTCGGGAACGTAAACTGTTTGCCCACAATAATATTGGGCGCGCATACTGTCACGTGTTGTTGGCAGAACAAGCGAGGGGATTGATTGCGCCGCCTGTTCTCCCAGCTGGGGAATGGTTTTCCCGCATTTTTTGACAGCTGCTTGTTGTTTGCTCGATCCCGAGCTCGCCTCCTTACGTAGACGTGCTCGATTTAACTTCCTGATGTGGCGCTCATAGTCTGTGTCAACAGGCTTGGGAGCTGGTGGTTGAGCCATACGAATGAAGTGGTCAATCGTTTCCTCAGGCACTTTCTCCCTTGGCGGCGGTGGCGGTTTTGGTGCAAAATGGGCTTCCACCTCGGCCTTCGATATGGCTGCGATTTCCTCCTCGGACTTGTCATAAGGCCTCTGCGGAAGAGGCTTGAGGCTTGGACCATATTTATATCACTTGCCTTCGCCTGTACTTCCTGTACTACCTCGACTCGTACCGCTACGCACCATAGCTGCGGGGTGTCTCTTCTGCGATTGCTGAGGCGGCGGAGATGGCTGACGGGGCTGAGTTGGACGAGGAGGAGTGGCCTGAAGCTGTGCCGGACTTGGAGGAGGAGTGGCCTGAGGTTGTGCCGGACTTGTAGGAGGAGTGGACGTCTGACGCTGTGGCAGACTTGGAGGAGGAGGAGTGGCCTGACACTTTGCCGGACTTGGAGGAGGAGTGGCCTGACACTTTGCCGGACTTGGTGGACTTGCAGGAGCGGGAGTCTGCTGACTCGGTGGCGGACTTCGACGAGGAGTCGGCTGACGCGGTGTCGGTGGCCTTCAAAAGATGATGCAATCCTTTTTCCATAGGATGATACGATGGTTGGCCTCTCCGAGAAAGTGTTCGTCGTCACCTCCAGGAATGTCAAGCTCTAGCTCCGAATATGGGTCCACCACCTCATCAACCAAGACACGAGCATAGCCCGCTGGAATCGGGTTGCAATGGAAGGTTGCCTCAGGGGGATTTGTAAAAGCAATGGCGTCTGCCACCTTCATGGACATGTTCTTCATTTTGACGTGTAGCTCGCAGTTAGTGTTCTCCGTGATGTCATCCACGGGGTATCTACCCAGCATTGCGTCGTCCAGGGCGGAACCCACGCTGCTTCTCGGCATGGATGGGGCGGTGCTATCCAATGCTGGATCATTCGCTAGCTGATGCAGCTGCTGAGACCCCCTTTGCTGGGTAAGTGAGTCGATCTTCTCCTGCTGCCGCTGGAATTTGACTGCCAATTCCGCTTGACTTGCTTCTAGGCCTTGAAGGCCTTCATAGTCCCGCTTCCTCTGCTCCTCCTCCATCTTCCTCTTCTTCTCCTCCGCAATCTTCTTTCTCGCACGGGTTCTGTAGTCCGTGTTCCAGTCTGAAATTCCCTCATACCACGGAATAGCGCCCTTGACTCGTGTTCTTCCCGGGTGTTCAGGATTTCCCAGGGCACGCGTAAGCTCGTCGTTCTCTCTGTTGGGCTGGAACACCCCCGATCGTGCCTCTTCTATTGCAACAAGTATCGCATCGTCGGCTCCCTTCAGAGTTGCCCTCGTCGAAACATTGCCTGTCTTCGGGTCCAACTCCCCCCATGCACATAGAACCAAGTCCTGACCCTGGGGGACCAGCTCTTAGTAACCGGAGTGACACCTGCATCCTCCATCTCTTTCTCAGACTTATCCCACTTAGGCATTGCCACCGCATAGCCACCTGGCCCCAGCTTATGGAACTTATCCTTTTTTCGGCATTCTTCTTGTTTATTCTCGATCGTTCCTTAGCTAATTCCGAATCCTTGAATTTCACGAAATCGTCCCAATGAGCACGTTGGTTCTCTAGTGTTCCCTCGAATACTGGAGTCTTCCTTCCTCCCTTGACGTACTTGTCCCATTCACGATTCTTGTGGTTCTTGAATGCAACCGCCATCTTCCTAAGAGCAGCGTCCTTGACTTTCTGCACATCTGCTTATGTGAAATGATCTGGTAGGGTGAAATGTTCCATGAGAGTATCCCAAAGCAGATCTTTTTGTTTTTTGTCGACAAAAGTAACATCTGGACGTGGAGCAGCGTCCTCTTTGTCTTTTTGTCTTTTGTCTTTTGCTGGCTCTCTCCATTCTTGAAGGGAGATCGGGAGTTGGTCCTTCACAAGAACTCCGCACCGACGAACGAACTTGTCCGCAATCTTCTTAGGCGCTAATGGTTCGCCATTAGGTCTGATTGCCTTGATATTGTACTTTACGCCCTCCTTCAACTTTTTGTTCGGGCCTCATTTCGTCCTTTTGCCTGAAGATTTGCTCGATCTGGATGGCTGAAAGAACAAAGATCAATTCGTTAATATATCTTCAAGTCATTTAAAAAATGTGATGATCACCAGATGCCTGCTTATATAAATATATATACTCGCCGGTCTTTGTTGTTTCAAGATCAACATTTTCTTCGTCATCATCATAATCATAGTTCATGACTTCATCAATTCGGTCGTCACGATCGAATATCATATCACCCTCTCCGGTGTTGTTTAGAAATTCGGAGCCGTCATAATCTTCTTCATTCTGATCATCATCTGGCCCGTGAGGATGGCGTATCATATCGAACATGGCCTGTTCTCCCTCTCTACCGGTATTGTCCGCCATAGCTTTTATTTAACTAATCCAAAAGAAATATAAAATAATTTAGTATTCAAATTACATCGTCTCGAATAATAGATATAATCTCGAATACATCGTCTCAAATAATAGATATAATCTCGAAAACATCGTCTCGAATAATAGATATAATCTCGAATACATCGTCTCAAATAATAGATATAATCTCGAATACATTGTCTCGAATAATAGATATAATATCGAATACATCACTGGCTAGGTAGCTAATGAAGATCGAATACTACAGAAGAATCTAGGACACTCGCGGTTCCTGCGGCGCGGGCGGTGGACACCCAAAGAGAAGGAACCCTCACAGGATCATAGCTGAAGTGAGATCCCTGAAGAAACTGCCAGGTATTGGAGAACCTGGCGCCCTCTAACGCAACCATGTAGCGATGGACGTGCTCGTCCTCCTCCCTGACACGGCGACGTACCACCTCCGGCTGGGCCGGCTCCCTCCGCACCGAAACTGGCCCACGCGAACGCCACCAAACGAGATCAGGGTTGACGACGGGACCCGGGGCCGGGTTCCTCATCAAGCGGCGCGCCCCTCCAGGCAGCACCTCCCAGTGCCAGCCCGGCGGAGCCCAGTCCCGGACATGGGTCAGCCGGACATCGTCGCGGAAGGGTCGACGGCGAGGATGCGGGCCGGGCATCATCGAGAACAAATATTAGCTATATGCCCACAAAAAGTAACATTTTTTTAATGATTGGATTTTGATAACTAACATTTCTATATAACACTAATTATGCTATCATTGCATATGTCAAAATTCTATATGCTATTTCATACTAATTAAGCATCTAACACTAAAAACAGAAAAAACAACTTCTATACATCCATTAAAAAACAGAAAAACAACATTATATAAAAAAATTCCATAGTAATTAAACACCAATTATATCCATCTAACATGCATTCATACATATATACTAGTGAAAAAACAATAATCTAAAAAATCTAAACTAATTAAACATAAAAAATACGTATATACTAATATATACATGCATTCATACATATATACGTGTGTGTGTGTGTGTGTGTGTTCATCATGCTTGTGTGTGTGTGTATGGGCTCGGGGAGGGGTGGCGCCCATGGTGGCCGCCGGGGGCGAGGGAGAGGGGTTAGAGGGGGAGAGCTCACAGCGGGGCGACGGCGACGGCGAGGCGACGGCCGGGGGCAGCGACGGGTCAGGGCGTGACGCGGGGGCGGC